>NC_137105.1:6445379-6557879 GCF_949357685.1 Gobio gobio
ACTAACTGGCAAGCAGCATTAGCTGTTCATCTTCTTCTTTGTCTACTTACTACTTCTTCGTCGTATCAGTGTGTGCTCGGCAAGACCGTTTTTGTGCTTGAGCGCCACCAAGTCGTGTTTTACTGTCACTTCAGCAGCTCCAGGCACGTGAACAAAAGCGCGGATCTCATTGGTCGGCCAGTTTTTTACGCGCCGCGTCAAAATAAAAAAACGAACCCGAGGCGTTTTTTTTTTAAATGACGCTTTTACGCCTGGCGTTTTACGCGTCGGTGTGCACACTCACATTGGCGCCCATTGTTTAGTCACGAGGCGTTAAACGTCGGCGATAAACGCGCGCGAAAATCGTCCCGGTGTGAACAGGCCTATAGAATGACATTTTTGTACAAGTTAATATGATTCTTTCGTGTCTAAATGAAAAGTTTGTAATATACTTTAATTAAAAATTCTCATTAGTATTGTAAGAAAACACTCATTTTACCTGGTCAAAACCAGCTTAGTTTTCAGCAAGTCATTTCAGTGTATGTGACTTTAAATGATAATGAGCTTTGCTCACCCCGCCCCCTCTGCTCTGTGGGGCGTTCGGTTCGACCCGACACAACACCACAACACACGTGGAGTGTTGCCTTGACAACATTTGAGGGTATATTTTCGAGAAATAATGGCAACGGGAGTCTCTGAGGACACATCTGAGCAACCTTATCATTTTGAACCGGAGTCGGACCAGGAACAGATGACGAACGTTTCTGAATGGTTGGTTAACGTCATGTCACTTTGATCTATCTTTGTACTGGCAGAGTAGCAGTCGCTATGTGTTTACTGATGTGTTAGTTCATTGACAGATTGATGTTGTTATAAGATTTTTTTTTTTACATTACTTCTTAATTAGTAACAGACACCGTTATAAACCATGTACAAAAGTAAGCTTAGTGTAGTGTTACCACGTTAACTTTATCACCCGAGTAACTTACACAGTTTGTAATAACAAACATAACGCGTTGTTCCTTATAAACGTGGGATTATGAATTATATTGAGAACGTCATACACAGAAAGCATGCCGTAATGTAACTTACCCTGTAAACTTTAGCCTCATTCATCGTGAAGCGTGCAAGCGATTTGCAAAGATTAATATAAAGGTTAATAAAACGTTACACTCACATCTTCCTGAGGTGCAGCAGGAACACAATCCTTTTTTCAAGAGCAGCTTATCAGCAAAACCTGCTTTATACTGACGCTCGTTTATAAAGCAGTCTGCTGAGAAATGATTCTCGCAAACATTGACGTTGATCGGGGGGAATATTTCCCTTCTAAAACAAAACTCAGCAGCCACTGGGTCTTCAGCAGTTCGGATTTAGGAACATCAAAATGACTGCTGTGTTCGTTATTACACCCAACAACACAACACCACAATCGCTTAGACGCCTTGATGACCGCTCGCTCAGGGCGGGTCTGTGTTGAAACGCTGCTGTCAATCAACAATCGTAGGAGGGGCGTACACCGTGTAACGTCACACGGTCAGACGGCTCGATTTGAGACAGGGGAAAATATATAAGGAGATTAAAAAAAAACACTGGATGTATTTTTATCATTATAGGATGGTTGTGTACAGGCACTGCCAACACACATTTCCGTATAATCAACTTGTAAAAGTGCATGTACCATAGCTGTCAACATTGAACATTGAAAATAAGGGAGATTTCCCGGAATCCATCCACAAAATAAGGGATTTTTTTCTACACGATTCTTACCCACAAACTTAAAAAAAAGTGTCTAAAGAGTTTATAACTACACAAAATATTTTGATTTTGGCCGTCAGCATCCTGATCCCTCATTGCACATCACACTCATCTACTCTAATCTCCTTGAAGTTTACTTCCCGCTACTTTTTCCCTCTTCCTCCCGCCCGCGGCTGCAACTGTCTTCTTCTTCTTCTTCTTCTTCTTCGATAGTAGCCTAAGCCAGTGTTTCCCAACCTTTTTTCTGTCATTTTATCATACGTTACGCTAGGGGTAACGGTACAGATTGCTCACGGTTCGGTTTGTATCACGGTTTTAGGTTCACGGTTTCGGTACGGTTCAGTATTTGCTATGTTCAGGGAAAAAAGGACTACTGTCCAATAAAAAAAAGAAAATAATAAGAACAAATAATTTGTATACAAGCAGCAGCACAAATAAATACTATCGAGCAAATATACTAATAAAATAAACTATGCTTTTCAGGTTTTTCAGGTACGTCTAACATTAGTTTTCAGGTACAGAAATTGATCAAATGTAAAATAACATTGCATATTTGACTGTTTAAATAAAAGATTAATCCTATTAAACTTACAAAAGCTATTCAATCAAGAGCAGTGAGTGATGTCCTTGTCTTTTGTTTGACATTAAACAGACAGCAGTAAAGGCTACTGCCCCTTTAAGACCTAATGCACGGATATGCGTCGTCTTTTCTCGACTGTATAAAGTTTACTTTAGGCATATACAGACTATGTCTGCTAGAATACTCATCAATATGGACATGTTGACATACTTTTTGCGTGAGTTTGTCCGTTCAAGAGCAAGACTTGAAAGAGAACTCAATATTTGCGCGCTGAGAGACGTGTGCGCGCTCTCGGATGAGTGCACAGACACATTTTCTCACAGTGCGCGCGACTTCTCATTCGCGTCTTCTGGCACTAAACCAGATAGTTGCGTGTTTTGAGTTCACACAATCAGAAGGTAAAAATACGGGATATTTTACGGGAAAATACTAAAACGGGAAGACAGCGGGAAAAGAGCTAAAATACGTGAGAAACCCGGAAAAAACGGGAGGGTTGACAGCTATATGACCCCTTTAACACAAAGCAGGAATATTAGCCACTGTTTTCACGTACCATCGTCTCCGACGTTCAGCGCAGAGGGTGTGTCCGCGTGGGCTTTGGCCTGGACGGGACTGCTGCTCGCTGACGTCTGCGTGCTGGCCGCGGGGAGGGCGGCGGCTGTGGGTGAGGGCGCTGTCGGAGAGGACTTCTGTCCGGGATGTGTGCTCGCTGATTCTGGGCTGGTCACTTCAGGAGCTCTGGTGGTTTCAGTGGTTGTCGGGTGGATGGTGGTGATGTGGATGTAGTTAGTGGGCTCATGGGTCGTTGATGGCAGGAGTGTAGTAGGCGTTGGAGGTCTTGCCATGGAAACTGCTGTGTGGTTATCCACAGGTGACACATCAGACACATTTCGACTGTCTGTGATATTCCCAGAGAAACTGACGTTCTCCGCTGGGGTGGTTGAGTTCGCCACCGTCCCTGATGGTGAAACAGGCATGATGGGGTCAAGAGAGCAAACACACACAAACCAAATGTCGTCCGCCCTCAAATATGAGTGCAACTTCCAATAAAAGTTGCACAATTATAATAATTTTTATATTTTTTAAAAAGAAGTCTCACAAGGACTGCATTTATTCGATGAAAAATACAGAAAAAACTAATATTGTGAAATATTATTACTATTTAAAATAACAGTTTTCTATTTGAATATACTTTAAAATGTAATTTATTCCTGTGATCAAAGCTGTATTTTCAGCATCATTACTCCAGTCTTCAGTGTCACATGATCCTTCTGAAATCATTCTAATATGAGGATTTGCTGCTCAAGAAATATTTCTGATTATTATATATGTTGAAAACAGTCGTACTGCTTCATAGTTTTTGATGAATAGACGATTCAAAAGAACCATCTTTTTTTGTAGCATTATAAATGTCTCT
Organism: Gobio gobio; assembly: GCF_949357685.1. Taxonomy (NCBI): domain Eukaryota; kingdom Metazoa; phylum Chordata; class Actinopteri; order Cypriniformes; family Gobionidae; genus Gobio; species Gobio gobio. Next base: position 6,449,111 of record NC_137105.1, read on the forward strand.
ACTGTCACTTTTGATCAATGTAATGCATCCTTGCTGAATAAAAGCTGAACTGTACACTGTATACTTTCATGAAGAGCTAATTAAGTTGTTAAAAGGTGTTATTCCCCCTTTGGTCATGTCTTATCTCGTTTATTGCACAAAGTAAGCCAGGACCGCCGCTGGTGCCCACTCAAAAAAATTAATAAATTAAAAAAACAAGTGCATGATGTCCCTGGTGGGCAGAACTGTAATTATTACCATGGTGACCTCTGCATAATTTCACAAACATGGCAGCATATGACAGATCTGCTGAGATAATTGTTGTGAAATCACTAAAAAACATACAAACTGTGCTGAATAATGACAGATGAAATGTAGCTTTGGGCTTAAATTCATGAGCACATGACTCAACAGGAGGCTGCATGTTCAATGGCGTTTCTTTCGTTGCCTTTTCCAGAAAGCATTTCCAACCCATTTTAAGGCCTGCATTGTGACTTCTGTCTGATTGAAACATGATATTCTGTGAGTCAAATCGCAGGGTTAGACTTGTTTTAATCCACCAGGAAGTGGTTGGATTGTGAAAAGTGGTCTCTTTTATGTCAAACGGGGGAAGGGATGAAAAATAAGAGGGCTTGGTGATGTCTGAAAGAAGGAAAGTTGTTTCAGAAGTGGAGTAAGTTGTTAATTCTTTCATTTCGATGATCTCTGTCCCCCCGTGGAATAACAGGAACATGTCAATAGAGTATTTTGCACATGTTCATAAAGCAGATATGAGGAACCACTGTAATTGGTTGTTTTGCAATTATCTAAATGTGAATGTTTGCCACATATGTGCGAGTTCTTTAGAGAACGAGAGAGAGAGAGAGGGGCTGTGTTCACAATATCACTCTCTAGCGTGCTATTACTATTTCTGCAGTATGTATGCTACCATGCATTCAAAAGTGTGGAGTCATGAGTTTGTTTAAAATAAATTAATCCTTTTAGTCAGCAAGGACGCATTAAATTGATCAAAAATGACAGATTTAAAATGTATCACGTTTCCTCAAAACAAAAATATGAAGCAGCACAGCTGTTATTATCAACATCGATAATAATCGGAAATGTTTCTTGAGCAGCAAATCATCATATTAGAATGTTTTCTGAAGGATCATGTGACACTGAAGACTGGAGTAATGATGCGGAAAACTCATTTTAAATTATTTTTTTATTTTTATTTAAATTGTAATAATATTTCACAATATTACTGTTTTTAACTGTATTTGTCATAAAACAATAACAATGACAAAATGTTGTAAAACATAAAACAAATACATAGTATTTTGGTGAGCATAAGATTCCTGACAAATCAAATCAAATCATAACAAATCCTGACACCAAACCTTTAAACGGTGGTATATTTAATATTCAAACGTTCTGTGTTCTGCCCTATCACTGCCAAAATGTGTATTACACTGCACTAGGTGCTGTTACCCACAATGCAATGCACTTGGCTGAATTCACAATATCATACTAGCATACTACTCATATTATTCTGCCCAACATGGCAAATCTCATATCAAGATATTTCACGAATATTGAGAGTGGTATGCTATTGCTAATTTAGGCCATCAGCGTGACAGAGGAACTAATATCAGACATGATGTTTAATCTTGTTCTTGATGCATTTGATTAGGCTTTTAAAAATGAATGGCATCTGCTAAATTAATCATGCATGTAATGAAATCATGTGACAACAACGTTGCATACTATTATGTAAAACTGCGCATTGTTTGCATTGGAAAAAAGTAGGCGGTATTCAGTAGAAAAATCTCGGGTCTTTCGGGTTTGGAACGACATGAGGGTGAGTAATTAATGACAGAATTTTCCTTTTTGGGTGAACTATCCCTTTAAGAGAAAACTGTTTCTACACCAAATTTGTTTTGAGTATTTCAGAGCATTTCCTCTAAACGCAGCTGAGGCTTCAACACTGCGGTATTGCAGCAGGATCATTTTTAATGATGTGTTGGTGAGATTTCATCAATTCACAGTGCTTGTCTGTGCATGTGTGCTGTGTGAGTGTGTGTGAACAGCATTGAGCTGTATGTGCTGTGTGTCACGAGGATTCAAACTCTCACACTCTCACGTCAGATCTCACACTGCATTTACTCACTGTCTCTCTTTAGCCCCTTTCACACACAGATTGCGGATAATACACTGATAATGTGTCCCGGGACATACAGGACATGTTCCAGGACTGATCCCAGCAATGTTACTAGGGCCCCGTACCGGGATCAATCCCAGGATGGGTATGCGTTCACACAGAAGGTACTCTAGCAATTATATGGCAATGTTCTGGGTCAACGCGCAGTGTGAAAGGGGTTTTGCTCACACACCTCCTTTATGCCTTTATACATCGCAGTTGCAGTTCACAGATTATTTTAAAGATTATCTGTTTTCTGAGGTCAGGGGTGGTAGATAAAGGTGCAGTAAGCGATTTCTGAGAAACACTGTTGAAAGTGGATTGGACCGAGCAGCACAACACGTGTAGCCAATCAGCAGTAGGGGGCGTGTCCACTCATGATGTGGGAGAGAGAGTGAGCCAATCGGCAGTAGGGGGCGTGTCCACTCATGATGTGGGAGAGAGAGTGAGCCAATCAGCAGTAGTGGGCGTGTCCACTCATGATGTGGGAGAGAGAGTGAGCCAATCAGCAGTAGTGGGCGTGTCCACTCATGATGTGGGAGAGAGAGTGAGCCAATCAGCAGTAGGGGGCGTGTCCACTCATGATGTGGGAGAGAGAGTGAGCCAATCAGCAGTAGGGGGCGTGTCCACTCATGATGTGGGAGAGAGAGTGAGCCAATCAGCAGTAGGGGGCGTGTCCACTCATGATGTGGGAGAGAGAGTGAGCCAATCAGCAGTAGTGGGCGTGTCCACTCATGATGTGGGAGAGAGAGTGAGCCAATCGGCAGTAGGGGGCGTGTCCACTCATGATGTGGGAAACGGAGTGAGCCAATCGGCAGTAGGGGGCGTGTCCACTCATGATGTGGGAGAGTATGAGCCAATCAGCAGTAGGGGGCGTGTCCACTCATGATGTGGGAGAGTATGAGCCAATCGGCAGTAGGGGGCGTGTCCACTCATGATGTGGGAGAGAGAGTGAGCCAATCGGCAGTAGGGGGCGTGTCCACTCATGATGTGGGAAAGAGAGTGAGCCAATCGGCAGTAGGGGGCGTGTCCACTCATGATGTGGGAGAGTATGAGCCAATCGGCAGTAGGGGGCGTGTCCACTCATGATGTGGGAAAGAGAGTGAGCCAATCGGCAGTAGGGGGCGTGTCCACTCATGATGTGGGAAAGAGAGTGAGCCAATCGGCAGTAGGGGGCGTGTCCACTCATGATGTGGGAAAGAGAGTGAGCCAATCGGCAGTAGGGGGCGTGTCCACTCATGATGTGGGAGAGTATGAGCCAATCAGCAGTAGGGGGCGTGTCCACTCATGATGTGGGAGAGTATGAGCCAATCAGCAGTAAGGGGTGTATCCACTCATGATGTGAGAAAGAGAGTGAGCCAATCGGCAATAGGGGGCGTGTCCACTCATGATGTGGGAGAGAGTATGAGCCAATCAGCAGTAGGGGGTGTATCCACTCATGATGTGGAAAGAGAGTGAGCCAATCAGCAGTAGGGGGCGTGTCCACTCATGATGTGGGAGAGAGAGTGAGCCAATCGGCAGTAGGGGGCGTGTCCACTCATGATGTGGGAGAGAGAGTGAGCCAATCAGCAGTAGGGGGCGTGTCCACTCATGATGTGGGAGAGAGAGTGAGCCAATCAGCAGTAGGGGGCGTGTCCACTCATGATGTGGGAGAGAGAGTGAGCCAATCAGCAGTAGGGGCGTGTCCACTCATGATGTGGGAAAGAGAGTGAGCCAATCGGCAGTAGGGGGCGTGTCCACTCATGATGTGGGAGAGTGAGCCAATCGGCAGTAGGGGGCGTGTCCACTCATGATGTGGGAAAGAGAGTGAGTCAATCGGCAGTAGGGGGCGTGTCCACTCATGATGTGGGAAAGAGAGTGAGCCAATCGGCAGTAGGGGGCATGTCCACTCATGATATGGGAGAGAGAGTATGAGCCAATCAGCAGTAGGGGGTGTGTCCACTCATGATGTGGGAAAGAGAGTGAGCCAATCGGCAGTAGGGGGTGTGTCCACTCATGATGTGGGAAAGAGAGTGAGCCAATCAGCAGTAGGTGGTGGTGGTGTGTCTACTCAATATGGGGTAGGAGAGAGTGAGTGAGCCAATCGGCAGTTGGGGGCGTGTCCACTCATGATGGGGGAGGAGACAGAGTACGCTTTAAGAAGAAATATCCATAAAAATAGGTTTTCCGTGTTGAGTTTTTAAAAAAATGTTAACGCTTATTTTGAATTTTACAGTACATTACATTGTGTTGTTTTAGGGTTAGAGCAAATGTTTGTAAGATTAACGGATTATGTCCTGCCAGAAAATGACCAGTACCTTTTCTGTTTTTTCTTACAGTGTACAGATTATTTCAGAGACTGAATATGTTCCAAATCCAGCGATTAGTTCTCCCTCACAAACGCTTGTTGTTGCTGCAGGAACTTGGTTAAAGCCTGTTTGGGGTTTTGACGGCACTGTTAATCTCTGATTAAAAACCCAGATTAATAAATGGTGTACCTGCTGTCGTGCCAGTGTGAGGCGTGGGCTCAGTGCTGCTCGTGTGGTTAGTCGAGGACTCGGTCTGATTGCTGGTGTGTGTCTCCGGCTGCAGGGACGGCGTCAGCTTGACGTCAGGCACGCCGTCTCTTCTCTGCACAGAGGTGTGAGGTGTTGAGGACACCTGAGACGCAGACGACACGCAGCGGTAATCACCTGAAGACAGAGTTAAAACGAGGACAGAGGTGATGTATGAATCAGGAACACAGAACTAGAACTAATTTCGGTCTTAAATTGTAACTTAAATTATTCAAAGTAATCAGCATATTTAAATGGAAATGGGTATTATCATGAATTAAAAATGAGAGAATGTCTCTGCCAAATCAGAGGGAATGTTTAAACCTCTTCTGTCTTTCGTAATGAAAAGTGTTAATAATTCATTCAGTGATTTAATTAAGCAACACTGGCATCTGAAATAAAATGTATTAAAAATATAAAAAAGTTGAAAATATTGAAGAAATATTGAAAATGGGGGGGGAAATGGGAAATATACAAACAAAAGCTAATTAGTAAATAGTACACAGATTATTGGAATATGTTTTTCAAGAAAATTTCAGAAAACTTCAAAATTTCACGTTTAATGTGTTACTTGCCGTTACTTTGTCATTAGTTGTGAATAGGGCTGTCAAAAGATTAATCGCGATTAATCGCATCCAAAATAAAAGTTTGTGTTTACATAATATATGTGTGTGTACTCAGTTAATTATTATTTATATATAAATATACACACAAGCATGTACATATTTAAGAAAAAAATATAATTTTTATATATAAAACATTTATTTTTATATATATTATAGATTATATAAATGTATATACAGTATATACATGCAAATATTTCTTAAATATATACATGAATGTGTGTGTATTTATATATAAATAATAATTAACCGAGTACACACACATATATTATGTAAACACAAACTTTTATTTTGGATGCGATTAATCGCGATTAATCTTTTGACAGCCCTAGTTGTGAAATTACATTTGTGAGTGAAAATTTGTTTTTTAGTTGTAGTATAATTTTCATTGTTACACTGTAAACTTCAGAAGTGGGAAGTACACATTTTCGATAGCACATGAAGGCAGTATGTATCCCCCAAAACACCCAGCATAACAAAAACTCTTCTGAAATAGCATATCTATGCATTAAACACTACTAAATAATATAAAACATTATATATTGTAGCATTTACTGTCCCTTTCGAGTGTCATGGCAAAGCATGCTGGGAAATGGAAATCCAAGCCCCTGTTTCGGTTAAATTAAAGAAACAAGTTTATAAAACTCAAAACAATGAAACAATTCAGAATCCGTCAGTTTTGTGATTTAATTTTTTTTTTTTTTATGAAATTTAAAATTCAACCCAACGGTTGGGTTTGTCCATATTTGACCCAAATTTGGGTTAAAACAACCCATCCTTTTTAGTGTATGTTGTGGGTAGTTGCCAGATCGTTGTTTTGAACAGATTGAAAATATTGTTTATCAGTCATAACTAAAAAGATAATTATTTGTCATAGATTTTGGCTATTATCTGTGCATCATTACTTGACTCAAGAGACTTCCTTTAACATTGAGCTATTATTGGATCCCTAATCTCTGTCTCACTCGCTCATGTACACACTGTGGGCCATTACCCAGAATCCTGAGGGAGGTTTTTTTAAGGGTTTTGTGCACCACACCCTGCCACTTCACAATATTTCTTTTGGCTGAGCTCCTCAATAACACCCCTGTTCTGATCTGCTGCCACCCCACGTCACGAACCACACAACCCACCCGGGAATAAGCCTATACGACGACTCCGGAGGATATTTTGGGAGTGTGATTCAGAGCATGATTCAGCAGTTTATTTAGTTCTTTTAATGGAAAAAATACACCAGTCCAAGCATGAAAATGGCCTGAGCAGCATCGAACAGAACAGATTTATCACAATGCTTCGTAAAGACAGTCTATGGCCTTTTCAGATTTTCACTCTTAGTCTTAACCGTTTGCATCATATTTCTCTCTCTCTCTCTCTCTCTCTCTCTCTCTCTCTCTCTCTCTCTCCATTTAGTTTATTTTTGTCTCAAGACACATCTTCCATTGAAGCCCTGTGTGTGTATGATATGAACACAGCTCACATTATATCAGAGAATGGTACAGCTTTACACAAAACTTCATTTTTTTCACATCAACCCCCTTTAAAGAAACATAACAGGCTCAATACAAGGTAAATCTTGTTTATGTCAATATGTCCAGTAAGGCATTTTTTTTTTTTCTTCAAAGTGCTCATATTATTTTTGAATGCAAAACGGTGTTATTTGAGCTGTTGAGGTATTTCAATCATTTTCACTAGTTCCTGTTTGGATTTTTCTCCCCGTGTCATGTCTCATTTACTGCGTTTACATGCTTGTAACTATGGACATATTTGATTGAATGTTTCAGTGTTGTGGTCTACATTGAATTACAGTATTTTACGTTTACGTTTACTGTTTCCTAGTGTGTGCCCATTGTTACTGTACCCAAAATAGACAAAAAGTCTAATGAACATTACGCCACAAATACTGCACAAATTAAACCTGGATCATTCCTTTAAAACTTAAAGCCACAATATGTAATTTTTCGCCGCTAGAGGTCGCTTATTCAAAACAAAGGCGTAGCTTGATGACACATTGATTTCGCAGAGCTTTTATTCTGCCGCAGGCGCTTCTTCCGCTTATGTGTATGTGGGAAAAAGCAGCGCTGTTTTATCATATCAGATACATTATTTGAGTGTGTTGAAAGTTATATTATAATTAGGGGTGTAACGATTCGTTTTAACAACGATTCGATTCGTATCACGATTTGAGGTTGTCGATACGATTCAAGGACGATATTGGTTCATTTAGAACGATACGATCCGAAACGATTCAGTGACTTGAAATCGATTCAGTAACTTTTTAGCCAAAAATTGTGTGACTGAAATAAATATCTGGATACTGCTCAATGCAGGTGAAGTTTCCTAGATTCCTGTTGTTTCTTGTAAGGGAATCAGGTATCAATTAATTATGGATATAAACAAACAAGTAAACAACAATTAATGGCAAATGCATTCAAATTTTATTTGAATAAAGTGCAACCAACAGTTTAGGTTGAATTAAAAGGAAGTTAACCTTTTCTGCTCTCATTTTCAATTTTCAATACATTTTCAATAAAAGCACAGTAAGTGCAACCAACATTTCAAGAGTAGGTTAACCTGCTACTTCTGCTTTTGTTTTCCAACATAAAAATATTACAATATTAGTATAAAAAATAAAGTGCAACTAACTACTCTTCAGGTTTAATTAATAGTAGGTTTACCTGCTACTTTTGCTGTTGTTTTACAACATTAAAATAATACAAATACAATATTAATATCAAAAATAAAGTGCAACCAACATTTCTTCAGGTTGAATAAACTGGCTGAACCTGCTACTACTCTCAGTTTAATAAACAAACAATATTTAACAAAGATAAAATGTAACCAACTACTCTTCAATGACTCTACAGATTTATTTTTCAAAAATATCAACATGATCTGACCGCAGAAAACTTCTCTGTGCGTTCACTATGTCGCCAGCAGTACAAAAACTCGCTCTGCTGGCACACTGGTGCCAGGAATTCACAGGTAACATTTAGCAAGGGTTGAAAGTACAGGTAAAACGTTACTAACTTAGCTCTTTCTCCTGGTGGCTTGATAATTTCTCGCACGCTGGCTTCTCTGTCATCCGCCATGCTATGTTTTGTTTTGTTAGCGCTGCTGCTGGTGCGTTGCGATGATGTCACAGATAGGCAGACTTAATCGAGTAACGTTTAACGGCTTTATCATTAAAAGTGCTAAGAAAAAATATCCATATAAAGTCTGACGTGCTTAAATCCAATGCGTTATTTCCCATGATCGATACAATCGATTGATTACCTTTTAAAACGATGTTAGATCGATATATGTCGTCCGGAAGGCCATCTTGCCGAGCACAGATCGATGTAGTTAGATCATAGGAAAATAAATCGATACATCAATGTAGTAGATGAATCGTTACACCCCTAATTATAATGCTTCTCTGTGCGTTCGCTCGGCAGCTACTATGAGACTAGGGTGGCCATACATCCGGATTTTGGCCGGATTTTAAGCCCCCTGTCCGGCATCCGCCGCAGCCTCAAGCCGGACACTCATTTGTCCTCCTTTTTGGAGTTGCGCTGAAAAGTTGCTAAAAAACCCCGCTCTAGAATCTTTATTGGGAAGCAGCAGCATAGCGTCTAATGCTGTAAGATCTCTGTTCAAACAAATGATTGGCTGAAAGCAGTGTCAAATAAATATCTGTTATATCATTGGTTACACGACGTGCTGCTACGTCATATCATATCGTTTACATGCTGAAATGTCAAACCTCTTTTAATCCGGAATGGACAAAACAGCACGAATTTATATCAAAAAGCAGTAGAGACGTTTTTTATGGATTTGGCACTGTGCCAGATTATTTATGTATTTCTTTTATTAAGTCCGGAAATGTTATGTTTTAGGCACTTTGCAAGACAGGTTTATCTCAGTGGTCTGTTTTTGAAACAGACATCACATTGTCTTACAAATAAATACAAATGTTTTTTTTGCCTCTTACACATATCGTAGATCAAATGGTCTGGTAATGAATAGAGTAGGCTATTTCAGAATCACTATATCATGATACCATCGATATGATGGACAAAATTGTATTGTAGTTGCGAGTACACCAGAGTCCAATGCAATTATTCTTGCTTCACTAATTACCGCAAAGTGTCCTCCTTTTTGGTGTTATGGAAATGGCCACTTTATATGAGACACTTGTTCACACTGCAGTGAGCTAGATCGATATTAGGCATGGTAAAACATGGTACTCGCGGTAAATCAAGAAAACCAGATTTAACAATAAGACAAACTGTGTTGAGTTTTCTGTCGATGAATGTATCCAAACAGTTGCTCACCTGTCTAATAAAACACATCATATATTAAAGCATCTTTGGTGTTTCCATGGTTTCTACAAAATAAAACCGGAAATCGAGGGTAACGCCCAATTTATACTTCTGCGTTGAGCCCATAGAGAGCCAAAAGCAACGGGACAAAATATTTCAACAAAGTGATTCAGATTTCACTTTGCACAGCTACTAGGAAGTTGTGGGATTCATGTGTTGTGTGTATCTCTGCGCCCAAGTAGCAGTGCTTCGCCTGTGCTTCCCCGTAATATAGTCCCAAGTCAACATCTACCTAGGAAATCGCATAGTCTTAATCTGCATCGCTATTTGTACTCATTGTGAATACGCAGGCCACATGAAGTAATTAGGTGGGTTTTTTTTTTTTTTTGATCACTTTTAGTTGGGACATGCTACCTGGAAACATAGGATTCCATTCATTATGCTAAGCTAAGCTAGTGGCGACCCTCCCAAACTAAAACAATGCATGCATTGAGACAAAAATGCATTTGCCCACATATCTAAATGTAGGAAAGAAGTTGAATAAGCCACATTTTCTAAAAACGGTGGAGTGTTCCTTTAACGGACACGCGCACGCAGCGGCCATTGTAAGTCCACAAGACCGAAAGTGCACATGAAGTGTGCCATTTGGGACAGGGCCATTATCTCGCTCACCACAGACGATCACTTCAGTTTTTTGTTTCGCTAGCAGAACAGCCAATCAGAACGATTAGATGGCCCGACTGACCAACAAGCGCCGATTCAACAACTAATCGGTTGAAAAAATAGCAGACAAGGATCAATGTCAAATGACGGTGTGGAACAAACAGAGAAAACTTAGTTGGCCGACGAACGAAAACTGCCCGACGGCCGACTGTCGGCTTGGTGTGTTCCAGACTTAAAGGGATAGTTCACCCAAAAATGAAAATTAGCCCATAATTTACCTCAAGTCATCCTAGGTGTAAATGACATTCTTCTTTCAGACAAATAAAATCTGAGTTATATTACTAAAGTCCAGGCTAATCCAAGCATTAGAACAATGATTCATAGTTGCTCTGTTTTTGAAGTCCATAAAAGTGCATCTGTCTGTCAAATAACTGCTCCACGCGGCTCTGGGGTGTCAATTAGTGTTGTTTTTGGCGGCCTGTTTTCATTTTAGTTTTAGTCTAGTCTTTGTGTCAAGCAGTCATTTTAGTTTTTATTAGTTTTAGTCATAGTCATACTCTTTTTAGTCTAGTCAAGTTTTAGTCGACTAAAAGTCTGAGCATTTTAGTCTTATTTTAGTCAGAATTATCTATGACTATTTTCGTCTAGTTTTAGTCGACCAAAACTAATGACATTTTAGTCAAGTTTTAGTCAATGAAAATTGTATTTTAGTCTCTTTTTAGTAATGCAATTCTATTTAACCCAGTCAATATAGTATAAGTACGTATTATAGACAAAACCAAAATCTTCTTTTAGCCAAACCCATTTCAAACAAGGTTATCTTATTATATTATTGTTACCTTATAGACTCAAGAATACATCCATTCCAGACACGGAAGACGCTCTGATTTGAAGTTACAACATATTTATTTTACCAACTAAACAAGTACACACACATACATTTAAATAAAATAAATAAAAACATTAAGATGTCTCTTAAGGTTTGTGGTGTTTTTTCCTGTGATTTTTGTGGCCACATTTCTCCCCATCTATTTCCACAACACCCGTTTTATTTTCCACTTTAATGTAATAAAAGTTTTTCCAAATGTCTTAATAAGAATAAATGCATATTTAATTTAATAGGAAAATAATATCCAAATTATTATTTAATTATTTATGTTTAAAATTAGACCCACATTATAGTTAAAATGTTTTTCTGTCTTGTATTTTATCTCAAAATAAAGGATGCAATTTTATTCCACATGGAAATTAGTGGAAATAAGTGAATATAGCCTCTTATTCGCTTATGAGGTATTCATAATGCTGCGGTTATTTTAACATATATAATTGCTGCCGTTATAACGGCACATTTCAAATGTTTACGTGCTTTTCTTTCTTTCTTTGTTTGAGCGGTGATGAAATATCTTGCTCTTGTAAATACTTGCCAATATTTCAGTAATACAAGTCTAGATCTTTAAAATGCATCAAAATAACAGCGAAGCACAACCGCACGGTGCTCTGCAGTGGCCAAAAAGGATATAAACCGTGAATTCTGAAGTGATTGAAAACTCAGAGATGTGGATTCAGACGGCACCACACGACCTTGGTGTTTGTCAAACAGTAATTCAGTTAGGTAATTCGGCCGGAGATTTTTACACGGGTGGTGGGAGAAAAACACTGATATTCTGCATTAAGACGACAATAAAATCACTGACTAGCTCCTGTAAATAATGAAGACACCTTACGACCGCAGGACAAACAATTACCGTCCGAATAGGGCTTACGAACCCCAACTGGCCGGCCATCGGACCCGTTCACTCACCGGAGACGCCGCGCGAGAGGGATTTGAAGAGAGTGATGTGGCCTGCGTCTGCGCAGTGAGACCTGATGCAGCCCCTGATTGAGACGCACAGAAATACTGCAAAATAAAAACACGACTTTTCGTCTCGTCTCATTTTCGTCAACGAAAATGAAGAGACATTTTAGCATAGTTTTTATTTTGTGAACCACATTTAGTCTCGTTTTTAATCGTCATCGTCACATGACCAGCATTTACGTTGCGTCTCGTCTCGTTTTCGTCACGTTATAAAGGTTCGTTGACGAAGATATTTAGTCATACTTTTCGTTGACGAAAACAACACTAGTGTCAATAAAGGCCTTCTGAAGCGAATCGATGCGTTTGTGTAAGAAAAATATTCACATTTATAACTTTATCAAGTAAACTTTCGACCGACCGTCTTCTGTGGAAAAGTGTTGAATGTTGAAAGTGAAACTCAAGATGTGTACGTGACGTCATGACGAGCGGACCTGGTCGCGCTAGTCTTTCGATCGGCAGGGGAACTTTCAACAATTTTTCCATAAATTGAACAGGGAAGGCGGTCGGTCGAAAGTTTACTTGATAAAGTTTTAAATAATTTTTCTTACACAACACATTGATTCGCTTCAGAAGGCCTTTATTAACACCCCAGAGCCGCGTGGAGCAGTTATTTGACGGACAGATGCACTTTTTATGGACTTCAAAAACAGAGCAACTATAAATCCAATTCTAATGCTTGGATTAGCCTGGACTTGTGTAATATAACTCAGATTTTATTCGTCTGAAAGAAGAATGTCATATACACCTAGGATGACATGAGGGTGAGTAAATGATGACAGAATTGCATTTTTGGGTGAACTATCCCTTTAAGTTTTCTCTGTGTGTTCCAAACCGTCGGCTGATGTTGGTCCTTGTCGGCTATTTTTCAGCCGATTCGATATGTTGAATCGATGCTTGTCGTCAGTCGGGCCATCTGATCGTTCTGATTGGCTGTTCTGCTAGTGAAAAAAAAAATGGATGTCGGATGTCAAGCGTCTGCTTGGTGTGTCAGGGCAACTTTGGACCCAGGCGCTGCCGACGTGAGCCAACTCAGCAGTGCTTTCGTTGCCACTAGTTGGTCGGCGTTGGTTTGGTGTGTTCTTTGCTTTAAACTACCTTCAGTTATGAGGAGCTCTACAGACACAGTTCCATGTCAAACAAAAAGCTCCTGTAAACATGAGATTGGCAGATATGAGAGGTGAGAAAACCTACGAGTAGATGTGAGAAACATGAAAGAGAAGTGAGAAACAGATGATGACATACTGGGTGAATATTAGTGGTGTTTGCCACAATTTCAAGTATCCCCATAGTATGGAAGCTTGTTTCTGCAACTGAATAAAAAAATAAAAAAGATAATTGTGACTTTTTATCTCACAATTCTGCCTTTTTTTTCTCGCAAGCGCATGACTTTATTTCTTGCGACTTTATATCATGCAATTATGTGACGCCAACTAAAAAAAAAAAGAAAGTGTTATTGCATTTTAAAGATAGAAATACAGTGCACAAATGGATTGGGCAAAAAAAGACCAGGGATGAAAGTAAACCGGGTTTTTCAAAGTTAAAATAGTTCCCAGATGAAAGTGAGAGGAACAGGACGTCAGAATGCAAAGAGGACAAGCAACAGAAACGCTCTAAAAATACACCGCGATTGTTCAGCAGCCTGTCCTGAGCAATCTCACTCTCACTCAGTCATCCTCAGAGAACTTTACAGGCCGTTCTGTGAGAAGAGCTTAGCTTTACAAAAACAGGCCTTCTGCAATACAATCGGATTTAAATATGGTAAAAATACACCGCTGCATGACTCTTAATTACAAACACTGGCTATAAATGAAATCATTCTGGGATTGAGAGGCAGTATGTGTGGTTTAACAGCCTTCCCATGATGCTCTCTGTGCCAGTACTGGGAGAGAGAGATCATTTGCACGCCCTCTTATGAGCTAATTGTGTGTGTGTGTGTGTGTGTGTGTGTGTGTGTGTGTGTGTGTGTGTGTGTGTGTGTGTGTGTGTGTGTGTGTGTGTGTGTGTGTGTGTGTGTGTGTGTGTAGTTCAGGTAAACCCTACATTATTGGGACGAAATGTCCCCACAAAAATGGCAATATCTGAAATCCTTGTTCTTGTGAGGATATTTGTTGGTCCCCATGAGGAAAACAGCTTATAAATCATACTAAATGTTGTTTTGTTTTGTGTGATGGGTAGGTTTAGGATAATGGGATATAATATATAGTTTGAACAGTATAAAAATCATTATGTTTATGGAAAGTCCCCTATAAAACGTGAAAACACAACGTGTGTGTGTGTGTGTGTGTGTGTGTGTGTGTGTGTGTGTGTGTGTGTGTGTGTGTGTGTGTGTGTACATGTTTTTCTATCCCGGTGGGGACTTCAACCTGAATGCACAGACTCATGGGGACTCGAGTCACTGCAGGGACATAAATTGAGTCCCCATGAGATAACAAGCTTATAAATCATACAGAATTATTTGTTTTTAAAATGTAAAAATGTCTGTAGTTGTGTGTGATGGGTAGGTTTAGGGGTCGGGTTAGTGTAAGGGGAGAGAATGTACAGTTTGAACAGTATAAAAACCATTTTGTCTATGGAAAGTCCCCATAAAACATGAAAACACAGCGTGTGTGTGTGTGTGTGTGTGTGTGTGTGTGTGTGTGTGTGTGTGTGTGTGTGTGTGTGTGTGTGTGTGTGTGTGTGTGTGTGTGTGTGTGTGTGTGTGTGTGTGTGTGTGTGTGTGTGTGTGTGTGTGCTTGTTTATGTGATTTATGAGGACACAAATTTGTATAATGACATGGGTATTACACTGGTATTACAACATAAAAGTGGTTTATGAGGACATTTCATTTGTCCCCGTAAATCTAATAGCTTTAAAAACATACTAAACAATGGTTTATTAAAAATGTAAAAATGCAGAATGTCTCCTGTGATAGGTAGGTTTAGGGGCAGGGGCAGTGTAGGGGGATAGAAAATATGGTATGTACAGTATAAAAATCATTACGCCTATGGAGAGTCCTAATAATGCTGTTGCACCAGCGTGTGTGTGTGTGTGTGTGTGTGTGTGTGTGTGTGTGTGTGTGTGTGTGTGTGTGTGTGTGTGCGCGTGCGTGTGCGCGTGTGTGTGGGTTCAGGTAAACCCTACATTATTGGGACAAAATGTCCCCACAAAGATGGCAATATCTCAAATCCTTGTCCTTGTGAGGAGATTTTTTGGTCCCCATGAGGAAAATATAAATCACAATAAATTATGTTTTTTGAACATGTAAAAATGCCTGTAGTTTTGTGTGAAACGGTTTAGGGGTCGGGGTAGTGTAGGGGGATAGAATGTACAGTTTGTACAGTTCAACAATCATTATTTCTATGGAAAGTCCCCATAAAACATGAAAACGTGTGTGTTGTGTGTGTTTTATAATGTAATATTCACAATTCAATTTGAGTGCGTATTCACAAAGCTGATGACCATGTGATATTTTACAGTCAAATGTACACATACCTGAATAGACAGCAAACGCTAACTAATGCCATATAAAATATCATATTTAAATGTTATAATTTAAAGCACCAGCTTATGTTTGTGTTGCTCATATGAAGTTAGTCTTTCTGTCCAGTGTCAGGCTGTAATTAGAGTTCTGGATGAGTCTCTTCACCGCAAGATACAAGACTGTGCCTCAAAACACAGTGAGCTCCCTAACGAGAAGACATGTTTGAGTGTCTTAAGGACATTCAGCAGTGTCTAGGTAGGCAGATCTAGGGTTTGAGACGTTACCATAGTTTGACTGCACAGGATACGCGTGGCAGCAGAATATACATTTCACTATTACTAATGTTACTATAATTATTTATAGATAGATAGATAGATAGATAGATAGATAGATAGATAGATAGATAGATAGATAGATAGATAGATAGATAGATAGATAGATAGATAGATAGATAGATAGATAGATAGATAGATAGATAGATAGATAGATAGATAGATAGATAGATAGATTTTTTTACCTGTAATCAAAGAACAGTAGAAGAGCACCATCGCGCAAAACGCAAAATGTCCACATCTGCCCATATCCTTCATATGGCAAAAGATTAAAAAAAAACTAATTTTAACCTAAACTAATCGAGTTCTTCTTCCGTTCTTTCCTTCTTCAGACGTAAAAACAGAAACAAAAGTCGCAAACGCCTCTGGGACAGGCGCTGAAAGCGGACAGGGATGAATTCAGATGTTGAAGTGTTTTTCTTAGTTTCCTACACAGCGTGACAGAATCCAGTCAGATGATCAGATGTGTCTAGAACAGTTCATTTACAGCAGACCCCAGATCTGAAGTGATGATCCGCTGCTCGCTCGAGCCCGAGCGGTGGGCGGAGCGCGGTCGCGGGGACGCGCGCGCACGAGGGGCCGCGGCTGAATGGAGAGTCTGGTCTCAAGACCTAGAACAACTTTTGCGTTGTTATTTCAAGATGCTCCAAGAATATCGTGGCATAATATCCACGTTTTTAATGCATTCTAATGAATTATGTCTCTCTGCACATTATTACATTTTTAGAAAGAAAGAAAAAACTAAATTTACTTGAATTAAAAGACTTATCTCTGAAAATTAAAGTTTATCCTTTACAACAACAAAACACGAGATTATATAATAGAGCTCAGACGATGCCAATGCTCCAACTGCTTCTACAAAACATTTGTGTTCTTCAAATTTAAAATAATAACAATAAAACGAGCGTAAGATAGTTAGCTTTTTAATGGTTTTAGGGCGGTTTTGGGGCACAGATGTGATTAAAGTGATGAATTATTAGACCACTTTAATCCCCCACTGGATTTTAGACCCTTAACCCCCCCCCCCCCTTTTAAATATATGAAGCGCTAAACTTAACAAAATATTCTTATCATTATTATTAAACTTTTTCCTAATCAATGCTGTGTGTTACAATACAAAATAAATTATCAAATAACAAAAAATATAAATAATACACTTATAAATAATACACACAATTGTTTCGTCTTACACAAAAAAAAAATCAAAAACCCAGAATGGGAAATTAGTATTGGTATATAGTAATTGCTATATTTTGTTTATTTATATGCAAACATAAAATAAATGTATGGAGTAAATGTATATAATGGAGCGAGAGCTCCATCTATTGCACTCTAACAGAAACCGAGAGAAAACTTCAAACGTACCACAAAGAGTCGCTGTGACACCGCGTATGAACATCAGTCTTTAAAAACTACATTACCCATAATGCAGGGTGAAGGACCGTTTAGAGAGCCATTCAAATTTAGCCTGAATAAAAACGAACGCCATGTCAGACTCAAATGATCCATTGTTATATGGAACCAGCATACTTTTAAATACTCATACAAAAAATAAACAATGGAATATTTTTGAAATATATTTAAGCTTGGAATAGTGTTGTTGTTGTTGTTTTAATGAAGGCAGAGGGTTGGGCACGCGCAGCGTGTGTCGAATCATCGATTCATCGGTTCAGTCAGACCGACAAGAACGGTAGAGTGAGGACACACGCACACTGGATCACCGGGACCGGACCGCACAGACACCAGCGGGCACATAGAAGTGACATATGGTCATATTTATCGGTCATCTGAGATATGAGTGAGATTTATCATGAGTGAAATATGAGAATGAGAGACATGAGCTCGCGCGCACCGGCCTGATCGCGCGCCGGGCCGAATCAAATTCACCCAGTGAGATAAATCAGCGTTATTATTATACTTTCATTAATCAGCAGGATTCTTATAAGACATAAGATTATAGATTGTGTTGAAGAGAGCGAGAGGAGGTGTGTGTTATAGTAAACACAGCGATGGAACCGGACACAGCCGCAGACTTCACTGTGGAAAACGTGGAGAAGGTAAAATAAATAACATACGTTTATTATCATTCTGTCAGCAGCTTATATTTTTTTACTAATTTATTTAATGTTCATTTTCTCATGTTGTTTGACAAGAAATAATAATCATTGGGGCTTATTTATATAGAATATAGGTGAATAAAAACAACACATTTTATTATTTTTTTGCATTTAAATGTATGATTTTTGTTATTTATTTGTTTGTAATTTTTAAAGTACTCAGGTTTGATACTCATTAGTTTCTCACTACTTGTAATTCAACTGTATTTTTTTTAAACCATTTTAAATAAAAAGCAGTACTTCCATAATACATAAATAAATTATTTCCCATTACAGTAATGCGAATTGGATTTATTAAAGAGAATGTGGGGTTTAATGTGCTTAATTGTCATGAAAACTATGCTCCATTGCTCAAAATTATATACTTAATGTTCTTTAAGCAGCGTAATAACATTTCTCATTCATTTCTTTTTGATTTTGTGCTGAAATATGACCGGGACATCTTGACAGGTGTCATGAGATTCACCCATGTAATGTCTGTCAGCATCAATGTAAAACATTTGATGATTAGTTGTTCCTTCTAAATTTGCTTCATATTTTTGACAACTCTTGTTGCTCCATGTGATGCCTCTGTCTATATCTGAGCTTGATTGTTTCTGTATGTGATTGTAATGCAGCTGATCTCAGATGATCAGGTTACACACGTGAAACTCGTGTTCATCATTAGATTAGATTAGAGAAAAGAGCCGTATCGACCCATCTAGGGTGAGGAGAGGAAAGAGGGTGGTGTCTCGTCTGTCTCATCTCTGCCTGGTGGAGGGTCTGTCTCATCTTTATCCTGGACAGCCACTGCCAGCCCCAAAACAAACGCTTTGTCCTGCTCGTGATTCATACACTCATAATTGTTATAGCTTTTGATCCCGTTAACATGCGTGGTGTTTGCTGCTGAAAATAATTTCGACTCATTCTTCTTCAGTTTGTGTACAGTACTGCATTTACAGTGGAAGTCTTTGGGGCTGGATATTTGGGAGGGTTTAAAACAGCAGAAATATAACATTATTTTTGTTAACACGCTTATGGTTAATGCTTCCATTTAATATGTCAAGGTCAGCTTAAGTGTAAATTTTACCACAATACATGGCAATGAATAAAAAAACATACAGTTCCTTTAGGAAACTACAGTACCACATGTATTTGTAGACAATTTAATTGGATGGCACCTTTCACAAGGACTAAAAAACAATAAATATGTGCAATAAATACAGACAATAGTACCATAAGAAATCAGTACACAGAATCAAACCACACTAAAATCTAAATAAGTACCATTATATGTATATAAACAAAATCAAATCATCTTTCACTCCTCATGCTGTGTGCATATATACACGCACACACACACACACACAGTTATTGCACGTATGTTTTAAAATGATATGCGTGTTATATGAGCTGTCAAGTTCCTTTACAACTATTGCCCACTACACATTGTATGATTTTGGGCTGTCCTAGACTAAAGATGACCAATCGTGGCGATTTCGTCGTACAGTGAGAGAGATTCAAAGATGGCCGTTGTCACGGTCTTGCGACCAAAGATAGCCTCAAAGTGTGTTTGCTGCTACGACCGACGTCTGTACTGACTAGCCAATAAAAATGCAACATGAATTGGTGTATTGATCAACGTGACATAGCGCTAAAACTTAAAACTATTTCTTCAAGTTCCATTTGCAAAATTGAGATGCCAAGTTGACCTCTTTTCCCTCATGACCGTGTCCATATTCTCTGCACGTAAAAAACACAATTACCAAAGTGCGATTCTTCTCGCTCTATTTGTTTACCACTAGCTCATGCTGATGTTTTATTCTGATGTTTTATTCTTCTATACTAACATGCATCGTAGCCTATGATTTAATAGATGTCCTCATCGTACAGTCTACATACTGTACATGTCATACCCAAGTTTATTAGATCCAAGGTTCTTCAGGTAGAGTTTTTTTTCTACACTGCACGATTTTAGCAATCCTGTAAGATCATTACAAATCACACTGTGCGACATAAATCTAATAAACTTGGGTACAAGTCGACATGTATGTAGACTGTACGATGATGAACCCTATTTACTTGTAGGCTACGATGCAAGTTTCTATCGAAGAACAAAGCGTAATCAGTGTAAGGGCTGTGTGATATTGAAGAAAAATGCGATATGCGATATCCTTGTTAAATAATGCGATATTCGATATGCGAAACGATATTGTTTAAAGTGTGTAAAATCTATTTCTTTCTCCAACTGATATCCTTCATTAAAAGCATAACCGACTCTGTTTACATGATTACTCATAAAGACATAACTGTGTGTGTATTTGACAGTTCGAGTGTGTAACAAGACACGAAAAAAAGAACTGCTTGTGCGCACGTTTCGGTGTGTGTGTGTCAGACAGCGCGAGACTGCAAGGAGTTGTTTTTCGCAAGTTATTGCATTTAATAACTCTTTTTAACGTCAAGCAAGTCACATAAGTAACAGTCGTGTGCTCAGTCTATTCTCTGCTAAATGCGTCAACCTAAAACATACACTTTTCACAATGTTGAAGTAGCCTATTAAAATCATTCAGATATTGCATGCCATTGCGATATGCATTTTGCGATATGAACATTTGTGATATTTCGATAATTTCGATATATTGCGCAGCCCTAATCAGTGTGCACTAGTGGTAAACAAAAAGACAGTTTTAAAGGATTAGTTCACCCCAAAGTGAAAATTTCCTGATAATTTACTCACCCCCATTTCATGATGTTCATGTCTTTCTTTCTTCAGTCGAAAAGAAATTAGGTATTTTGAAGAAAACATTCCAGGATTGTTCATCATATAATGGTTTTCCGTTGCAACCAAAATGCTGAAGGTCCAAATCAATGCGGTTTCAAAGTGCTTCGATGGGCTCTTATCTAGCGAAACCATCGGTCATTTAAAAAAAAAAATATTAAAATGAATATACCTTTTAACCTAAATTGCTCATCTTGTGCAGTTCTGCGAGGTGCTAAGGATGACGTAATCACGTCGTAAAGGTCACGCTAGACGTAGGCAGAAGTACCGCCCCCGTGTTTCCAAGCGCTCGTGTGAAGACTAATACAAACGCCCTTTACCAAAAAAAAGGTAAAACAACGATATATCCCTAATTTTGACGTTGATAATTGAATGTTTTTGGTAAAGGGCGTTTTTATTAGTCTTAAACACGGGGGCGGTACTTCTGCCTACGTCTAGCGTGACCGTTCCGACGTGATTACGTTATCCTTAGCACCTCGCAGAGCTGCACAAGATGAACTCTTTAGGTTAAAAAGTATATTCATTTTATTTATTTTTTGAAAATGGCCGATGGTTTGGCTAGATAAGACCCTATTCTTCATCTGTGATCGTGCAGAGCCTCTGGAGCCCTTCCTTTGAAACTGCATTGATTTGGACCTTCAGCATTTTGGTTGCAATTGAAAACCATTATATGATGAAAAACCCTGAAATTTCTTTTTCTCTTCGACTGAAGAAAGAAAGACATGAACATCTTGGATGGCATTGGGGTGAGTAAATTATCAGGAAATGTTCATTTTGGGGTGAAATAATCCTTTAAGTTTTAGTGCCATGTCACATTGATTTCATGTTTGCATTTTTACTGGCTGGTTAGACGTAGGCTGTAGCTGCAAACACACTATGCAGTGATCATGCTGAACTTCTGACACTGCCAGAAAATTACCTTATTAATCTTTGATCGCAACATTTTGTGAAAAAGGCCGTCTTTAAACCTTTCTTACAGAACGACATAGGATCATGATTAGAAGCCATGATCACAGGGACAGCCGAAAATCATGCAGTGTGTCCCGGGCTTAATATTGCACTAAAAACACTAAAAGGTCCCAAAAATTCCCATACTCTAGTCTACTTTAATTTCTGGTGATCATTTTTGGCTCTTGTTTTCTGATGAGCTGCGGACAGCAGATGCTTTTATGTGCTGATTGTTGGAACCCGCTGTCAGATGGTTAAAAATACATTTCTGGCTCTTTTTGGAAGATGTGCAATAGCTCCTGTATCAGGACGTCACTGTCTCGCTCATTCTTCCACGGTTATTCTCTCTCAGTCTCGTTGGTGCACAGCAGACGCACACAGAGGTCGTTGTATGTGTTTATTGTGTATTGTTCTGGGCGGTGTGATGGTCAGGCGTAACCATCTGCAGAGAAGAGCAGGTCATTATGCAGGAAAATCTGAAAGTCAGTTATGCACAAAAAATAACTCTGAGTGATTTGTGGTTTGTTTGTTATCAGGTCTCAATAAGTGTAGTGTTGCTGTTAGGGATGGGAAACCCGGTATTAAATGAGCCCCGGTGCTAATTTATTAAAGGCAGCTGTATCGATAAACTCAGACACTATCGGTTCTGCAGTCAGTACTGGAGAAATTAAGAAAATACACTTACTATTCATAATTGGTATATAGACGTTAGACAACTTCCTTCCCTTCACAGTGCTGTCATTTCTCCCTAAACCTAAACACCCAAAAATGAAAATTAGCCCATGATTTACTCACCCTCAAGTCATCCTAGGTGTATATGACATTCTTCTTTCAGACGAATAAAATCTGAGTTATATAAAAAATGTTCTGGCTAATCCAAGCATTATAATATCAGTAATAGTTGCTCTGTTTTTGAAGTCCATAAACAATTTATCTGTCCGTCAAATAACATGCTCCACGCGGCTCCAGGGTGTTAATAAAGACCTACTGAAGCGAATCGATGCGTTTGTGTAAGAAAAATATCCATATTTAAAAATGTATTTAATTTTTTTCTATGGCTCTGCATCAGCCGTCCCCGCACCATCACTTCCAGCGAATAAGGTCAAAATACATGCAAAATACCGGCGCGATCATAGATATATATACATAGACTCCTCATTAGTGCCTGCGCGGATCGGTCGAATGAGGCATCTACGTATATATATCTTTGATCACGCCAGTATTTTGACCTTATTCGCCGGAAGTTATGGCGCTGGGAATACTAGATGACATTCGTCTGATAAGAGGTAAAAAAAATTACATAAATACTGTTGGGTTTCTCGCAGAAACAGATAGTTTCGTGTCTTAAGACATCAATGTGTCGCACGAGCCGCATGGTTTAATAAGGATTCGTATGTCTATGTG
This sequence comes from Gobio gobio, assembly GCF_949357685.1. Classification (NCBI taxonomy): domain Eukaryota; kingdom Metazoa; phylum Chordata; class Actinopteri; order Cypriniformes; family Gobionidae; genus Gobio; species Gobio gobio. Next base: position 6,472,265 of record NC_137105.1, read on the forward strand.
TTTGCTCTCATTGCTCTCATACGCTAAAATATCATTATACGTCATAATGCACATGCATCATACGACTATATCACACTGCAACGGTTGGAGTTAAAAATCTTAATTTGTGTTCTACTGTAAAACAAAGACATCTACATCTTGGATGCCCTGGGGGTAAGCAGATAAACATAAAAATTCCGTTTTTGGGTGAACTATCCCTTTAACGTCAAAAGGGATTATTGTAAAAGGCAGTATCTACTGTTGCTAAATTGCGTGACGTGTTTGATAATAGAAAGAGCTATTAAATGCACAATAATCCACGGAAGAGACGCTGTTTCCAACTTCAAGGCAGCTTGTGTGTGTGTGTGTGTGCGCGCGCGCTGCGAAACAGACTGACTTGCACATTATACTTTAGGCTTTGTGTGCGTGTCTAAACCATCAAATACACAACAAATAGACTGTCAAAATGACCGGATTGGAGAGTAGTCACTTAAACACAGTTTATGTCTTAAATGGGTGTAAATAGTTTGGAGAATATTATTAGATCTGCATTCGGTCTAATAAACCTGATGAAGATTGGGCCATTAATGTGATCAAACAAAAGGCAAAGAGAAAATATTCACAGCTCTTGAATGAATAACTTTAGCTTTAATAAGCATTAATCTATCAATTATAGAGTGAAAACTATGGAGCGTTATATTACATTTCATTACTTTATTAGATTTCTTTGTAGGTCGTATTACTTAATGTTAGTAGACCTTCCTGAAATGAAAGCACTGTTGATTTTGTTAGTTTGTGTCTTTGTTTTATTGTGTATTTATTTAACATTTGTTTGCACTTTGTTTCTTTGTTCTTATATTGTATCTTATGCAAATAAAACGCGCACTGGTCCATTTACAAATAGAAGTTTTATATTTGTTTTGTTCAAACACTGCTGTTCTTTTGCTATAGATATTTTACTTTTCAGATTATAAAGCAGTGTTAAGTTCTTAATTAAAAAAAAATATATGGCAAAAAGAACCGATAAGAATACTGTTAAAGTACCGGATCGAAAAGCAGTATCGGTAAGAGTAGTAATACTGTTAAAACCTTAACGATACCCATCCCTAGTTGCTGTTGCTGTTCAATTAATCACAGGAAACCTAATATTTGCAGGAGATTATCAGACGGAGATGCTTGACTTTAGATGTTTTCCATGTGAGTGTTTGTTTGATTATTCACACAGGGCATCTGGAGTGTGTGTAAGTGTTGTGATGTTCCACTATTGTGTCTTGATTGGCTCGACCGTTAGCTTTGCTAATTATATCTCTCGGCTTGTGTGCAGGGATTCGGTTGTCGGGGTAACCTGATATGTTTTTCAAACCATTGACTGTTCAAACCAGTCAACAGCCACGTCTCACTGTGTCTCTCTCTCTCTCACACACACACACACACACATTTATCTGATCTATTAGTGCTGGAAGGTCAAACGGCATGTCTCAATGTGATAATTTCTGCTGTTTGGGGAATGAATTGCAATTTGCTGTAGTGCTGTCTCTCATCATTACTGGAATAATCAGGTGATTTTTGTTGTTGTTTACTTGATAATTTACTTCTGACTCAGTGGAAATGAATCACAAATGTTCTGAGCTTTAAAATTCACGAACACATGGCTGATGATGTCAGAACAACCGTTCCTGATTACTCCAGATGGACTGTTGAACACACAATCCCAACAATATTTAAATGTCTGGATTTATGCAGTTTCAGCATGAACAGGTTTTGAATAGTCCACTGGGAAACAAGTCGTGTTTACGACGTACTAAGCTGTGTTTCTGAGGAGGAGCTAGTCAATGAATTGTTCAATGACATAGACCTTGTTCACAGCAGCGCCATCTTTGATTTTTAGCAAGGCTGTGAGGGATGAAAAGATACTTTGACCTCCTGGGTGCCACTGTCCACGCACGAGGACATTATATTATTTTAGTGAATTTCTCTGACACCGTACATGTCACAGTTTTAAGTCTGGATGTCCTGTAAAGAGCACATTCAGGGCTTTTCAGAGATACTATGTGTTTTGAGGTTTCACCAGGACAACAACAACTCCTTGGTCTTTAAAAATGACTGAATGATCAATATTTTGTAATTATCATTTAAATCTGACTAATTTTCAAATCGTTTGTTATAAATCAACATCTCAGGAAAATGTTATGGGGTTTCTAATCAAAATATGACTTTCTGTTACAAAACAGGGCATGATTTCATACATGTCCACTGTAGAGGACACCAGGATTTAAATCATGTTTATCAGGCATTTTGGGAGACACAACAAGTGAATAGGGAAATAAATTACATATCAATATTCCTATAAAATATTAGATATTATTATGAAAATGTTGCCAACTATTTCTCCCATTATTACACTATTTCATTACTTGTTGCTCCAAGAACACATTAATATGCATATTAGACACAGTGTATAGATACATTGCATTGAATGGGAAAACCCATGTATGGCCATTTTACCCACATATATTGCATAAAGTAAAATTATATGAATTTATTCCGTTACATCTTTTAATAACATACAGTAGTTGGAGAATCATCTTTAAACAAATTGATTGGTGAATGAAAAAAAAAAATCCTATTTGCTTTTGTCTATTTCGTGTCATTTTATTTTTTAAACAACTGAGTCCCGGTGTCCACATATGAGGACATAACATATGAATAAAATATAATTTTTCAAAAACTGACCTACTACTTCTGGCGAGATTGTGAATTGTGCCTACGATGGACACTTTACTATCCCATGAGGCCATGGGAGAGGATTTGTGAATAGCAGTGAAGCAATGTAACTGACACTGGTAGGTCTCAAGATAATGACAGCCTGGCGAATGTAGTACATCTGGATTACATTCATACTAAGTACACACATTCATACTAGAAGAACATACTTTTTTTTTTAGTGGTCATGAAGTAATTATTCAAAAATAAGTGCCTACTCTAAGGAGTATGCGATTTCAGACGCAGCCACTGACTTAATGAGTCATTGAATCATTCATTCAAGAGATTCGTTCACGAAACATGTCTGTGTGTTGCTCAGAGACTCAAAACAGTCCTGTGGCTTTGTTTGGAACTATTTCCGTTGGTAAAATATAGAGCAAAAACAGGCAATATTGTGTTATTTAATACAGGGCTCCAGACTAACATTTGGCTACAGCACCTGATTTGGTGGCGCTAGTGAAAAATGTATCATAAAGTTAATTTAATCATAAAATTACTATTGTTGTGCGCTGTTTTTGTTAATAAGTGCAGTTACTAATAATATTACATGTTTGTTTATTGGAAATTTAACAGGGAAGCACTGAGCTTTAATTGATATGCAGATAAAATTAACTTTTATTAACAACAGTAATGTGCAAAAACCTATTTATACATTTATATAGTGAAAATTTAAATATTCTACTATATTCTGACAGCTTCAGGGATTATAAAAGGAGCACCTTTTACTTGTTTTCTGTGTAATTCAGTCACAATTCGAAGAAAAGTTTTAGTTTTTCATGAGACTTTGTGACTTTCTACTTTTTTCCATATATTAAGGAGTGGAAATGTCTAAGTCAAATAAGTGCTCCTATGCCGCCACCTACTGGTTATAGTGGTAATTTAATATATATTGGGGGGGGGGGGAAGTAGCCTGCATGCCAGCCGAACTTAGCCCCGCCCACAACATTTGAGGTATGAGGTTTTTTTTGGAAGGGTTGCCTGCTAAAATTCGCATTCCTGGGTCTAAATATCACATAATTTGGGTCGCTTCAACCCGCAGACATGGGAAAACCGCGGACTTGGCAACACTGTGTGCAGTTGAGTTCTGTTAACATTTGACAACTAACAAAAGTGCGTCGCTCCGTTGTTCTGATTGGTTGTAGGTCTATCCAACTGAGGTCTTTCCTGGTTCGGTTGAAACACGCCCCATAATCACAGCCCAACGGAGCAGTATCAGACTCATATTCTGACTAGAATTGAGTATGACAAAGTCAGGCTAGGAAAAAAAGTGCTCGTTTGCCACAAAGTGGTGGTCTAGACCATTAAACTTTCAGTTTTACAAAAATGGATAATATTTAGAGTTTTTAAAGGCTGGAAAAAGTGTGAAGCCCTTGAAAAGGTTCATTCGTTCAGGCAACAATGGTTTCTGCTGTTTCCACATCAGCGCTGTTTGATCTGATATCTGTGGTTTATTACAGAGAATTCTGCGCTGAACGCTTCCAGATCTCGCAGTAGCGTTGTTATTAATTCTGTGCCTAATTCAAAAGCTTTCTCACTGGATATCCCAGCGCTGTGTACAGGGTTTTTCCTACATTGAAAATTTTTTGGCGGCTGCCAAAACGAATTTTTGTCCCGCCAAAGCTTTATTTGTTGAGTTATTGTGATTTATGATTGATGTAGAATAGATGCGCTTGTGACTGAGTGACAGAGAGAACGATCAGAGCTCCTCCCCCGCTCGCACTCTCTCTGTCTTCAAAATAAGCATTCTTAGCTTTCTAATATTTCACATATTACGTTAATAAAAATCAAAAGGCCGGAAGACCGAATCCATGTTGCACGTGGCGCTATCAGACAATGTTTTCCTTTAATTACCGCTGGGTGTGAAATGCGCTCAAAAAACATTGACTGATTCTCTGACCAGCTGACATAAAGCATACTTTAAATAAACGGGAAACCAAATCCTATCCGGTTATGAAGTGTTTTCTGTAGGGGTGCACCGATCCGATATTAGGATCGGATATCGGCCGCGATACTGACAAAATAGCTGGATCGGGGATCGGAAAAATTAACAGATCCACAAGCCGATCCAGGTGTTTTTTTCCGTCGCAGCAGAACCTACGTCATTCGTCAGCTTCACGTGTGTCGCATGTTAGAAGGGAGCGAGCCAGAGAGTCGGCTGTGTGGAGGAGATATTTCACGCTTGCCACGCCAACTAGTTCGTCGCTGTTTCGAGGGTATTACTGCAAAGTCAGGGTCTTTCCTGCATTAACATTTTTTTGACGGCCAAAGCCTAATTTGATGAGTTATTGTGATTTACGAGTGATGTAGAACAGATGCTGCGCTTGTGACTGAGTGACAGAGAGACCGATCTGAGAGCTCCTCCCCCGCGCGCGCTCTCTGGGTCTTCAAAATAATCAGTGTTCGCTCATATTTCACATATTAATCCAAATCAAAAGCTCGGAAGACCGAAACCATGTTGCACGTGACACATTCGGACAATTTTGTCCTTGAATTATCACTGGGTGTGAATTGCGCTCAAAAAACATTGACTCTTCTCTGACCAGCTGACATAAAGCATACTTTCAATAAGCGGGAGACAAATTATATCCAGTTATGAAGTGTTTTCTGTGTGTTGACATCTTTCGCGATGTTGTAACAGACGGGATTCGCACACAACGCGTCTGCTAATGTCCGATTCGTGACCTAATGACTCCTTTGAACCGAATCATTTTAACGACTGGCCAGAACAACTGATCTGTCCAACACTGAACTCATGAACTCAGTTTATTAATTTACTCAGAACGCAACTGAAATGAGAACACAAGTGTGCTTACCCACTTTAGCAAGAGTGGGTAGTAAGAATTATTTTTAATTATCAACAGTATTTCATCTTACTTCTGTTGACAATGTGTAGTAAAATAAAAAGGCCTAGCCTACAATCATTTAATCTGGAGTGAGGTGAAACCAGAACAAAGTTGTTATTAGCTAGCTGAAAATTTTTATTAAATTGCATATGGTAGAAAATTAGACTATTTGTTAATTTGTAATGCTACTTTTTAATATTGATATGATTATATACCAAAACAATTATCTGTAGTGTAAAAAATGTTTGGTAACTGTCAGATTACTATTGTATGTTTGACCAATACACTGTTTTTTGTTTCCACTGCTACATTTTATTTATTTAAAGAAGTTAGATTACATTCTATTTTAGATTTGAATGCACAATTGTTTTTTAAATAAATAAGAATTCAACACCTTACATACATCTGTTATTTTGTCTTAGTTATGTTTAGTTAGTAAAGTCTGGTGCCTTCAGTATCTTCAAGGAAGGTATAAGGTGGAAGATATACAGTTTATTATTAATTCAACAATATATCGGATCGGTATCGGGTATCGACAGATACACAAAGCCCAGGCATCGGTATCGGTATCGGGACTGAAAAAGTCGGATCGGTGCACCCCTAGTTTTCTGTGTGTTGACAAATCTTTCGCGATGTTCTAACAGACGGGATTCGCACACAAAGCGTCTGCTAATGTCCGATTCGCCACCTAATGACTCCTTTGAACCGAATCATTTAAAGACTGGTTAGAACAACTGATCTGTCCAACACTGAACTAACGAATCAGTTTAATCATTTACTCTGAACACGTCTGAAATGAGAACACAAGTGTGCTTACACAATTTAGCAAGAGTGGGTGTAAGAGTTATTTTTAATTATCCACAGTCTTTCAGCTTATTTATGTTCATAATGTGTAGTAAAATAAATAGCGTATAAATCACTTAGTTTAGACTGGAGTGAGGTGAACCCAGAACAAAGTTGTTGTCTTATCATTTTATGAAATTGTATATGGCAGAAAATTAGGCTATTTGTTAATTTTTTTATTACTACTTTTTAATATTGATATGATTATATACCAAAACAATTATCAGTAAATAGTGTAAAAATGAGGAACAAAAACAAACATCAAGGTATCCCACATGAAAAAATACTATAGTATATTATAGTATTTACTACACTTTGTTAATTTACTGTAGTATATTTACTATAGTATGGTTCAAAAACACTGTAGTATTTACTAGAGTAATTTTACTATAATATACTACAGTATTTTTTCATGTGGGATCAAAATAAGATAAGCAAAACTTACAAACTTTCTTTGAATTTATTTAAAATGTATTGTCAGTATTGCGCTTGCAGATCACGTGGGTAGGGTACTTTTTTACTGTGCGTGCGTGTGTGTGTATGGATGACCATGTCTTTCAGCCACCACCGAAGACCATTTTTGACCCAGGAAAAACCCTGTGTAGTAACAGTGTCACGTGAACGAGATCGGCCCGTGTATGAGCTTGCGTTGCTTTGTCTATTATTGCTCCAAGCTATAAAAATGGTCCGCGCAGGGCAGTTCAAACGAGTAGCGTGGTTCCGTTCCACTTTCATTTCGTTTGCCATTTGATGTTTCTCATATGTTACAGAAATGGCAGCTCTTATCAGTTGGGCAATATGGTGGTCATACCAGTGCGACCTCAAACAAAAGAGTCGCACCAGCAGGAACAAAGGACGCAAAATGGTACCATTTGGTTGCAGTCTGGAGCCCTGACTTAATATTAACTTCGTGTTTATTGAAATATTGTATAAAATCAATATCACATTTGCAAAATCATGCTGATTTTTGGATAAAAGATGTCACTTGTGTGATATTGATTAACTATATTAATACAGAGGTATTTATTGAATATTGAGGGTATTATGTATGCATTTTAATAGACTAAATCACATGCACTCAAAATGCGCAAGTGCACTAGTTTAGCCTACTAGTCTACATCACGTAGAGTATGCGTGCACTCTCTAGGTGTGTTTTTGTACAGTGAGGGACATATTCGATTATGTCAGATTGTACATTGTTAAAACAACCACAATATTATTGTAGACAATATATTTCACACACCCCTGCGGCCAAGGTCAGGAATTTCATTAAATAATACATAACATTTCACATCGTATACCCCCAGAATATATGACACGTGTCGCATGGGATCATTCTGTGATACTTTTGCTTCTTTTTTAAAAGGCTTGATGCTGGCCAGAATGTGGAGCTGAATTTATACTGCTAGTATAAATACAGACATTGCCTGTAGAGCAGCTCATAGTGTCAGATTGAACAAGTGATTAATAGACGTCTGGGTAAAATGGATCCTGCAGGACGAGTGAGTCACCGGCCGCGAACACACAGGGAAGATCGAATGCGGTAACCATGTCAATGGACCAAAGTCATTCAGCGCTGGTCTTTAAGAATGAGTTTGTACAGCATAGATAGTTGCCATAGAAACACTTCAAGAAGATGTAGCCATGTGCTTGAACATCCATTGTACCATATTGTGTACCATTTTTCCAGATTTTCAAGGATTTAAAGCATCTCCGGGTAATAGCACTCAAATCTGATCGCACACAGTGGGTTTCGTCATGTCACCAGGTTTACTCTGACAGATGGCTGTTTCTCGGGGGGTTTCTGAAGCACTGACACACACACACACACACACATCTTGATTCCTATCTGATCGTCCTTGATTTTTATCTTTTATGATATTAGCATTCAGACTATAATCATTAAAATACTTACACCTAAACATAGTGTAGGGATATAGACGTTTTGGCTAATAATATATTAAAGAAACACTCCATTTTAAAAAATAGGGCTGTGTATTGCCAAGAATTTGGCGATACGATACATATCACGATACAGGGGTTACGATACGATATATTGTTATATATTGCGATATTGTAAGAAAGGCAATATATTGCGATGTTTTTTTTTTTTTTTGAAAGATCTAATTTAAAAGAACAACCATATGTGTAAAACCTGACAAGTAACGGTTTTATTTAATTAATACAGTATCGATAATATCACAAATCACTATTTTGTGCAATCTAAGTAAAGGGAAATAGTAAAGTGACTGCAGGATTCTTTATGTGTATATGTTTAAAAGGTTCACAGTATAGCAGTTTTTAATTTCTAAACTATTTAACAACAGAAAATGCATAGTCCATTCCATGACTGAGTGACTGTTTGTTTTATATTTCATACTGTAAAGCTGTTTGCTTTAAAGCAGTCTATTGTATAAAGTGCTATTTAAAGTACTGAACTGCAGAGCTGGTGCATCCATATCCACATCGCTTTGATCAGATGCTTTCGTTCTGCTGCCACTGCTGTCAATTTTGTTGTGTGTTTATTTTGTTACTGAGAGGAAAAAGTGCTGAACATATTCTATCGAAACGCTTCTCAGCAGAGCGGATGACGTCGGGACGTTAAGCGAGCTCTCAGATTTAATGCATTTCCCGAGTGTTGGATTTTAACTTGGCCTAATTTGCAAACAAAATTACTCTTGACGATTTCCTTAGTGGCTTCTTTATAGCTGAAGCCAAAATTAGTCCACACTTCAGCTCTGTATACCGCAGGATCGCAATAATACTATCGTCTTGTGAGCTGGGTTTGCTAATGCTAACACTAGCGATGCACAAACTGAAAAAAGCCACAAATCTTGGATGTAAATATATAAATATCGATAGTGTTTTTGAGAATCGGTACAGTTTCTACAATCATAATATCGCGATATTCACGTGTATCGATATTTTCTTACACCCCTTTTTTAACTCCCCTAGTGTTAAACAGTTGAGTTTTACCGTTTTCGAATCCATTCAGCCGATCTCCGGGTCTGGCGGTAGCACTTTTAGCATAGCTTAGCATAGATCATTGAATCTGATTAGACCGTTAGCATCTCGCTCAAAAATGACCAAAGACTTAAGATATTTTTCCTATGTAAAACTCGACTCTTCTGTAGTTACATCGTGTACTAAGACTGACGGAAAATGAAAAGTTGTGATTTTCTAGTCCGATATGTCTAGGAACTACACTCTCATTCATGCATAATAATCAAGGACCTTTGCTGCCGTACCATGGGTGCAGATGCGCAATGATATTATGCAGCGCCTGAAAATATTATTATTAAATATTAACTATTTTCATAAGTTTCATAAAGATTTTTTTACAGCAAGGATGCATTAAATTAAATTGATCAAAAGTGACAATCCCCCTGTTGTCAATAATTGTATTCATTAAAACTCATCTCTGATCACAAAATTGACAAAAGTGTTTTTTTTTCCTGTGGATTTTTTTTAAATTCAAGTCTTAAAATAGCTTGAATGTAACTCTACACCCTTGCTTTTTTTCAATGCAGTTTTAAGGAGAAAATACTCAGCGATGGTGTTGATTTGAAATTTGCACATGGTTTGTCTGAAAACATTAAAAACACTATACAGACATATAAACAACTTTCACCACAGGGCTCTTTAAAACATTTATAATGAAATAAATGCTGTTCTTTTGATCAATCAAAGAATCATAAAACAAATGGATATCCACAAAAAATTCAACATCATGTGACACTGAGCACTGAAAATTCAGCTTTGCAGCACAGGAGTAAAATATTTCAAAATATTACTGTTTTTACTGTATTTTTAATTGACCCCAATAAAATATTACAATATTACTTGTATTTTTACAATCTTATTGACCCCAAACTTTTGAATGGTAGTGTGTATTAGGGTTGGGGACTGTTCACATTTTAACCGGTTTCCAACGATACCTTTTTTCGGTACTTTAGGGATGTTTACATCAATAACTGTAAAGAAACTGTAAGTCATTTATAGAGGATTGTTACTGACATTATGCTAGAGCTGCCCTGGTCTCTGTCTGCCATTGTCTGTGATGTTTGTATACTGTAATATTTACCAGTAAATAGTACTACTAGGTACTTAATTTAATTCATAAAAACAACCATATTATTTGTTTTTCTTTTTTATTTAATTTCTATGAAAAGATTTCCCACAAATGATGTGTTGTGTATTTTCTGGCAAACAAATGAAGATGACAGACATTCATTTAATTTATCTTTTCGTTTAATAAATTTTTTTTTTCAAACAAAGTGCTGCACAACTGAGCTTTATACTTTAAAAATTAAAACATGAAGAACATTTTTAATTTATTACTTAAAAAATAAAGTTTTGATAATTTATTATTATTATAATAGTGTTAGTATTTTATTACACGGAGATGTATCTGAATTCTACTGTACAACAGTGATGTATATGTCAAGTTAAACCAAACTTATTTTGACGGGTTGCCGTGAAGACCTTTTGAGTTTCTGTGTGTTTATGATATGACGGTAGTTTTTCTCAAATTAAACGGTAAAATGCTCATAAAGTGACCCTCAGTGGCTCTGGAGATGACGTTTGTGCGTTTATGTCCTCATATGAGATGGCAGAAATGGAAACATGCGACCTTCTCAAGCGATTCTGAGTGTGTGAGAGTGTGTGTGTGTAAGAGAGAGAGAGGTAAATTAAACCTTGTGTCTGCGGCTGCGCAGATTCATAATCTTTTTGTGGTTTAATATTCACAGACACTAGTCTATATCACCAGATGTTTTCTCAGGTACCAAAATTTGGTACCGTTTGATTTAATGTGAATCGCTACTCGGTAGCACCGACGTAATTCAGTCGATGCCCTTAAAAGTACAGAGTTCAGTACCCAACAGTGTATATATACTGACTAGTTCACTTGAACCTATATTTCTGTGGTAAACTCTGGAATATGTCATTATTCACTGTTATTTGCCCTTCCACCATTTTAAACGCTTTACTTGCAGAAATGAAGGCACATGCATCAGCAGTTGTGAGACCCGGAGATTCACTTTAAAAGCACATACTTTCATATTACGTGTCTGCTAAACTGCCCCACAGAAACCCTGGGGTTAATAAAGCGTTATTAGTTTGCATCCATGTGCTCCGTAATGGCCAGAGTGCAATGTATCACTGTCTAAAACTGTGTCTCTCTTTCTCTCAGGCCCTGCATCAGCTCTATTATGATCCTAACATTGAGAATAAGAATCTGGCTCAGAAATGGCTGATGCAGGCTCAAGTGTCTCCTCAGGCCTGGCAGTTCTGTTGGGTTTTACTGAGACCAGAGAAGGTAAGAACATCCCGTTCTCTTAGCTGCACTGTCTTTCCCTCCTTTTCCATCTCTCCGTGTCCTTTATACTCTAGTTAAATGGGTTGGGAATGCTGTTTCACAATGACTTTTACTATTGCAGCAGCTGCCGTTGCATCAACTATCAACCTCAGTTTTCTATTTAATTTGGTTTCATTTAACAAAAAGATATCATCTGAGTCATATTTCAACTAATTATGTTTTGCATAAAGATTTAGTTTTTTCGCATTGTGATGCCGCAACTTTCCATTATGCTTCGTAATTGCGTTGCAATATATTAAACATCATTAATCTTTTTATAATGAGAATTGATCATTGAAATGCTAATCTTTTTCCTTTTTTTTTGCACAAGTAATTAAAATGGAGGTGCCAAAAATGTGTTAAATTGTCATGAAAATAACATCATAATGCAACAGCGTTAATCATCCTAAAATAGGCTTTGTGCTAAATTGTCTTTTGATTTTGGAGTGAAATTAGACCCAGTTCTTTACAGGATTCATGATATTCACCCAAATAACCTGTTTGCTCCCTAATATAGTTAGGTGATTTTCGTATTTTACCTTTTGAGTACAATTTTTTTTTTTTGAGGATATGGGCATGTCACACCTGTAAAGGTCAAAGGTCACACAACCTCTAAAGGTTACATGTCCATCTGTCGAACTTCAAGTGACATTCATTTTCTCCTTCCTTTACACAATTATTTAGCTTCATTTTTTTATATGCATGTTATTTTTTAAAATTCCAAATAATAATTTATTAAAATAAAATATTCTTTTTCTATCTTCTTCAAGGAATGTATTAAATAGAAACACAATAAAAGACTGCATGTCTTGTTTCATCTCCGCAGGTTCCAGAGATCCAATACTTCGGCGCCAGCGCCCTTCACACCAAGATCTCCCGCTACTGGGGCGACATCCCCGCCGAGCAGTACGACTCTCTCAAGACGCAGCTGTTTTCCCAGATCGCTCGCTTCGCCTCTGGCTCTAAGATCGTCCTTACCCGCCTGTGCGTGGCGCTAGCGTCCCTCGCCCTCAACATGATGCCCGAGGCGTGGCCGGGAGCCGTGACGGAAATGGTGCGCATGTTTCAGGAAGAAGGAGGCGAGGTGGATGGCCGCGCTCGCTGCTTGGCCCTGCTGGAGCTCCTCACTGTTCTCCCGGAGGAGTTCCAGACCAGCCGGCTGCCGCAGTACCGCAAGGGTCAGGTGAGGGGCGCTCTGGGCCGGGAGTGGGCGGCCGTTTACCCTCTTCTGCAGCAGCTGTTACGGCAGCCGGACTCTCCGCCGCTGGTGAAAGCCCGTGTGCTCAAGTGTCTGTCGAGCTGGGTTCTGTTGGACGTTCCTCTGAACGAGAGCGAGGGATTGGTCGAGGCCAGCTTCACGGCGCTGGCAGATCCGGAGCTGTTCGATACGGCTGTGGAGGCCATCGTCAACACCATCTCACAGCCCGACTCACAGAGGTTAGTCTTCAGCGCAGCGCTGAAAAGGGGCAGGGCTACATTAGTCCACTGACATAGTTCACTTGAAGGAGTGAATGAAAACAAGTGAGTGAATTCGGACAGGCGCTGTGTGTACATCGGCTGTATTCTTCAGGGTTTTTCCTGGGTCAAAAATGGTCTTCGGTGGAGGCTGACAGACATGGTCATCCATACACACTAGAGCTGCAACTAACGATTATTTTTTCTGTCGACTAATCTAACGATTATTTTTTCGATTAGTCGACTAATCTAACGATTATTTTTCCAGATTAATCTTATTATTCTTTTTTACTGATTATTGTATTTAAAAGAGGGTAGTGAATTTGTATATTATTTTAACATGAAATCAATGAATGATGACAATATTAATTGTATTTCAGGAAGGGTAGTGTACATAGTATGCCATTTTATAATGAAATATATGAACACAAGAAGCTTTTTAAACATAATATATAATGATACTATTCATCATAAAATGTATACAGAGTAGGCCTAATTAGGAAAAGTTGTTTACTATAGTAGTTGAGTATGATTTACTTATTGATTTGTGTCAATAGTAAACGAAAATGCACTTGTATTTATCTGCAAAAGGTTCACATACAGGAGCTTCCAGCATAGTTTTACTGTATAACTAGTCGTCTATTTTGAAGATACATGTGCATAAACAACGACTAAAGCTGCCAGAAGTTTTTGCCCAAACTTCAAAGACACATTTAAATTATTAAAGCTAGAGGCATATCTTAACTTTAATGTTACTTTAATCATGTAAACTACCTATATACAACAAGTTATTATGCATATGTGTTTGGGACAGAGCGGAACCGGGTCGCATTAACAGGAGATATATGCAGCCCATAATAAATAAAAGCACGAGACGTACTGGGGTCGGAGAAGAACCCCGGAAAATGTGACCGTCTGTTGCAATACACGCGCCACGGTTCAGCTGCGCGAGAGAACACTGGCAGCAGGGTTGCCAGGTTTACACAACAAAACCCACCCATTCATTACTCAAAACTAGCCCAAAACAAGCCCAATCGCGTTTCGGGGAGGTTCTCTGGTAAACATCGCGTTCGGGGGGTTAAATATGTGTGTTTTTTTGCTTCAACCCGCGGACATGAGACACAGCCCGCGGCAACAGTGTAGAAGTAACGTTAGCCCAATTCCGCGGAAAAAAGCGGACTTGGCAACACTGACTGCAGTGTGAAAGCTCCCGCTCTCCAGTCTCCACGCGCACAGCTTCTGCTCTGCCACCGCGTGCAGTGTGAAACCGGCGTTACAGAGCGAACAAAGCACAGTTTTATTCGGCTTCTGTTTAAAGTACTCCCACACTTTTGAATGTCGCGGTCTGGCTTTATATGATAAATGGTCATTTTCACTATGCCCGGGAGCAGAAGCTGCCATTATTCTAGATCTTCTGTTCCATTCTAGAACGTAAATAATGTGCCGCCGACGCGTTTCACGCACGTATTTTCGTAGTCGACGTCATCGACGACGTCGACGCGTCGTTGCAGCCCTAATACACACACACACGCACAGTAAAAAAGTACCCTACCCACGTGATCTGCAAGCGCAATAGAGACAGAGCGACACGCGTCATAATCTGAAGACCACGCCCACCGGGGGGGGGATCGAACGCTCTCCATTGACTTTGCATTGCGTGAGGCTGCCTCCTTGTCATTTTGCACTTATAACAAAAATCAGAACAATGTCTAAAAGCACTATTTTAGTGTTATTAATATACTATTTTTATTAAAATTGTTTTTATCAATACTTTAAATTAGCCTTTTATTATATATATATATATTTATTTATTTTTTATAAGTATTTCTTATTGCTATTATCATTTTTTTTTTTTTTTTTTTTTTATATTGCTATTTAGGTAAAAAAAAATATATATTATATTATTCTACTTCAACTTATTTCAGTTAGTTACCAAGGGAACATTTCTAATTTTAATTTAGTTTTTCATGTAATATTTATATTTTATTTCAGCTATATTTCAACTAACTCTACATATATACCTGCTTGAACAATATGAGATGCATATGCATCTTTAGGAATATTAGTGAATGCAAAAATCTGTACAACGTGATGGAAAGAGAGAGAAAAATGGTCTGATGGAGAGCAAACACAGGTGAGTTGAAAGTGACTGATGGAGAGAGAGAGAGAGAGAGAGATTGGGCAGAAGAGAGACTGAAACAAAGGCAAATTGAAACACAGTCACATCAGAGGAGAGAGGGAAGGGGGGCGGCGGCGGCAGGTTTATTTCAAGGATGGCTGGCGTTTCCATGGAGACAGAGCGAGGGAGCGATGTCTTACGCTCTGGTTGGTACAGACACGGCAGGAGCCCACCCCTTCCCCCCTCATTGAAAGCAAGAGCCAGCGGATGCTGAGGACGGACCTTTAGAGGTGAAAGCATCCTTGATTGTGGGAAGCTGGTGGTACGAGGTTATAGTCTTCTGCCCTGATGGAGACAGACAGTTGTCCAGCGCTCAAGTCCTTGAGTCTAATGCTGTAGTTTAATAGTGTCTACAGGTGTCTCACACACAGTTACGGCTGAATTCACTTCGCAGTGCATGAGGGCTCTGATTAGGACGGCTGACCTTTAGAGGGAGCTTTTGATTTTTCATGGGAAGTTTGTGCAGCAGGGCTGATTGGGAGAACAGCATTTATTTGGCAATAGATTCTTATTCATTGTATTTTATTTTATGTTAAGGGCTGGCTTTTTTTTTTTTTTACTAAAGTTGAAGTATAATTTGGAATTGGAATTTTAATTTAATATGATTCATTAATATATTATGAATGTATTTGATTGATATTTTATAATTAAATACAGTATTGACAAGAGAAAAATGCTTGCTGCACTTGGCTGAATAACTTCATTGCTTTAATAAGCGAACATTAACGCAAAGTTATGCATATTAAGAATCTCTTCGGCTCATTTTAATTACGTACATAATTAAACTGTAAATTAATTCCTTTTCAGTCAAACTCTGACAGCGTAGAGTAATTATTGATCAGTATTATTAAAATATGATTTTGTAAATGCATCATTCAGTTATTTCTCTTAACCCTCTAGCCATTTTCGTTTAGGGGTCACGCTTGCCTCCTTCTCGCTCCTTTTTTTTCCCCAAGAAAATCAATATAATATATTTTTGTTCAATAATATTTTTGGATTATTATTTAGAATTTTGACCGGCTTTTATGATACTATGCAATATTTACGCAACTTTTATTAGCTATTTTTTCCATTCTAATTCATATATTTTGTTTAATTATTTTTAAATAAATGCAATATTTCACATTAAAATATAGGCCTTTATAATACATTTTAAAGTGGAAATAGTGCCATCTGGAGGCGTTAAAAAATAAAAACGTAGCTCCCGATATAAATATATAGAGAGGCTTTTGGATTCTCGTTGTTTTTGTTAGATAAGTATCAGGTTTTGCATTATGATTACAATGAAACATTCAAAACAAAAAAAGGGAACACATGGAAAGCATTTTTGTTACTCGTATTTGATCATAAAAAAATTAACAAAAATACGGATGGATAGCGATAATTCAAAATACTTTATACAAACATTTTGCAATTAATTGCAATTGATTTTATTCAGTTTAATTCAATAATTGCAGTCTCTGATGCAGTCTTACCTGTGTGTGTGTGTGTGTGTGTGTGTGTGTGTGTGTGTGTGTGTGTGTGTGTGTGTGTGTGTGTGTGTGTGTGTGTGTGTGTGTGTGTGTGTGTGTGTGTGTGTGTGTGTGTGTGTGTGTGTGTGTGTGAGTGTGAGAGAGAGAGAGAGAGAGGGCCTCTTTGCATTTTTTTTTTTCATTTATTGATTATATTTAACATATTCTCAAAATTTGCTCTGTTGCAGTCTTACCATTTCATTTCTCTGTGCGTGTGTGTGATAGTTTAGAGCAGGCATTCTCAACCCTGGTCCTCGAGGGCCACTGTCATGCAGAGTTTAGCTCCAACCCTAATCAAACACACCTAAACCAGCTAATTAAGCCTTTCAGAATTAAGGATCAAGAGCCTAAACTCTGCAGGACAGTGGCCCTCGAGGACCAGGGTTGAGAATGCCTGGTTTAGGGCGTTTACCTTGTTTGGTTCGGATTTTCTGACTTTTCAGTTTGGTCCGAATCAAAATTACAGGTGTGAAACCTCCCCCGGACCAAACAGACGAAATTTGGTCTGACAAAAAGAGGTCGTCTCGGTCCGGATCAAACTGAACAAAGGTTCGGTTCGTTTCTAGTGTGAAAGCATTTTCTGTATGGTTCAGACTTTTAGACCATTTACAGGAAGTTCCTGTTTGTGTTTAAATATTATAATGTTATTTTTAATTTCAATCTAGGCTACATTGATTATGAAAAGTGAAAAGATGCGCAATATGTCAGAAGACAGAAGGTCAGAAATGATTTTGAAAGAAATTTTGTATGATTTTGCTTAGAAAGTCTTTCTTTAATGTGAATTTCGTTTCGTATAAATTGTATCTTAATTTTAATCAACGGTAATCAGATAATTGCCTGGATTTAATAAAGCAAATGAAGCAAATAGTCTATAGCAGACAATAATCGCGGGAGCGATCACATGCTTTACACATGAACTGGAGCGCGTCTCAAATAAACCGAAACTCAGCAGGCTACTCGTCTCACAAAAATGAGAAATATGTGTATATAAAGTTTGAAATGTCCACTTTTAAACGTAACGAAAAGAAAATAGTCAAGCAATGCGCACTGTTCAATAGTGGCAACGATATGCGTCCGTTCATTCATTCTTGTCAAAGACGCTGATGTCAGACGCACGTCCGTTTACAAACCAATCAATGTCCAGATGCCGCCCACATAGATGATGACGAGTGGACGCAAGTGCGTCATCTAAAGTTCTTTAGTGCGCTCGCATAATTGCAATGTGAAACTAAACCAAAACCGAATGTATAAAATGTATCAAAACATGAACCTCGGTTCGGACCTTGGTGCAGACTTTCATGTGTGAAAACGCCCTTAGACTGCTGCCTTCTAAGGGAGCATCCTAACTGCTAGAACAGGGGTTTTGAAACCATATTGTCTGAACCAGATATTAAAATACAGATTTTCTCCTCATTGTTGTCACTACTAGAGCAAGCTCCTGATTGGTTAACGCGGCGCGAAATATCCGTCAAAGTTCAGATTTTTCAACTTGAGCGATTCAAAACGCTCAATTCGCGTCCTTCGCGCCGCGTCCTTCGCACCGCCTCAATCGCGCGAATCGCGCCGCAGAATGCCATTTCGCGTCTCTGCATTGACTTAACATGTAAATCGCGCGAATCGCGTCCGGTGTGAACGCACCATTAGAGTGTCACTCTTTCACTGCTGTGCACTTGCTGTTCACAGTGGCTGATTTTATAGTTTGTCCCACCAAAAGATTCTCTGACTTCTCGTATTTTTTTTTGCATTTCCCGTTAATTTCCTATGTCTGTTAGCCTAGAAATCTAGACGCACCCTAGCAGCAGTAAATGTAATTTGCAGCCAGGGTAGTCTATCAACTCTCCGTTAGCGTGCCAGCTGGAAAAACCAAACTCTGGTCAGGCCAATCACATCATGTATAGAGTCGGTGGGCGGGCTTAACATAATGAGTTGCGGCGGTTCCGCGTGCTACTTGTAAACAAAGAAGCTGGCGAACAGCGGTCTTTCGAATCGGCTTTGGCCGCCACTCTGGAAGACTTGGAGTTAAGCTTTTCTTTGAGAAAAGAACAAAGAATGGCACTGAAGTCATTCTTAAGAAAAGAAGATGTGTTCGGAGTTTTGCCGACCGGATACAGCGAAAGTTTAATCTATCAACTAGCTCCGCTTCACCTTCTTCATGCTCTGGTTGGTTGTAGCTCTATCCTATTGAAAGACAGCCGTTTACCCCGCCCCTCAGATTGAGCCCTGCCAATGGTGTGTTCCCAGACCCAACATCTTGATATGGGTCTTGTTTGTCTCATTTTTGACCGCAAAATAGTTTTTTAATATATCCGAAACATGTACATGGCTATTTTGTGTGTTCACATTGCTAATGTGACAAAAGTCACAAGTGTCATCCCATTCCGATTAAGCAAAAAAAGGTAAATATTTTCAGTAATTTCTGACCGAAGAGGCCAGATGGTTAAACCAGGTTTTACAATATAACGGTTGCATGTGATATTATTGTTTTTTAAGCTGTTTTTTCCCATTAAATGAGCCAGATTAGTCTCCTCCCTCGGGCCGTGTGTTTGACACCCCTGTTGTTGACAGACAATTGATTTGATGAGTAAACGCATGGACAGCTAGCGTGCGAATTTTAACTGTCAGCTGTCATATTTTGATCTGTTGCTGAACGTGTAAAGTCTGTAGGCCACTCGTAACCGCTTGAATCTCATTGTGTGGTGCTTCGTGTTCAGTATGGCAAGTGTGTCACCTGCTCTTAAAGGTCATATCAATGATTCGTCATTGATTTTTTTGTTGTTATTCATTTCACCTTTGTCCTTTTCTCCATCATGCCTGGTGCCTCGTCCTCTCTCGCTATCCTCTGTCTTCATCACCCCATCGCCTCCTCTCACTGTTTAAACACATTACAATCAAGCCTCTCGGGAGGATGCCATTGGACCAAATGCATCCTGTTGCCAGGCAACTCATTTCATCTGTCTCCTGGTGTTTGAGGGTAATTGCACAGAGAGGCAGAGGGAGCGTCTGTGTCCGTAGAAACACAGTGAGATGGCAGAATTCAAACAAGGCTAGAGAGTTAGAGGTGAGAAAATAAATCTGTGTTCTGATAAATCAAACTCAAACTGGTCAGTCTGAGAGCCATGACAGCACACACAGAGATGACAAACTCTGAGCCTGAATGTTGCAGTTATGCCATATGTCAAGGTTATTATTTTAAAAAATATTCGGAAGTAAAATGATTAAATTTATATTGTGATTTACTGAAAATTGCACACTAGGTCTTGAACCATGCATGTGAGCAGTAGCGATGTCTGATTTGTGAATGAATGTGTGTATAGTCACTCTTGGCTTCGTCCACTTGAATCCGGATACATTTGGAAACTCTTCTTTTTCTCTTCGTTTTGGCCTTTCTTCCACAATGAGGCTTTCCACTTTCTTCTTTTTTTGGAGATTCTCTTCCAAGCGGATACTATATATATATATATATATATCTAGCTGTCATTCTACCTATCTGTCTAGCTGTCGTTCTACCCATCTATCATTCTATCTGTCTGTCTGTCTGTCTTTCATTCCATCCATCCATAGATCCATCTAGCTGTCATTCTACCCTTCTATCGTTCTGTCGTTTTATCTTTCATTCTATCTATCGTTCTATCTATCTAACTGTCTGTTTCTCTCGTTCCATCCATCCATCCATCCATCCATCCATGGATCCGTCTAGCTGTCGTTCTACCATCTATCGTTCTATCTATCTTTTTATCTATCATTCTATCTATCTTTCTATCGTTCTATCTATCTAACTCTGTCTCTCTCGTTCCATCTATCCATGGATCCGTCTAGCTGTCGTTCTACCATCTATCATTCTATCTATCTTTTTATCTATCATTCTATCTATCTTTCTATCGTTCTATCTATCTAACGGTCTGTCTCTCGTTCCATCCATCCATCCATGGATCCGTCTAGCTGTCGATCTACCCATCTATCGTTCTATCTATCGTTTTATCTATCATTCTATCTATCTTTCTATTGTTCTATCTATCTAACTGTCTGTCTCTCTCGTTCCATCCATCCATGGATCTGTCTAGCTGTCGTTCTACCATCTATCATTCTATCTATCTTTCTATTGTTCTATCTATCTAACTGTCTGTCTCTCTCGTTCCATCCATCCATGGATCTGTCTAGCTGTCGTTCTACCCATCTATCGCTCTATCTATCTGTCTGTCTCTCGTTCCATCCATCCATCATCCATGGATCCGTCTAGCTGTCGATCTACCCATCTATCGTTCTATCTATCGTTTTATCTATCATTCTATCTATCTTTCTATCGTTCTATCTTATCTAACTGTCTGTCTGTCTGTCTCTCGTTCCATCCATCCATCCATCCATCTAATGTTGACTGTTGCATTTTAGACCATACCAGTGAGAGTTGGGATATTGTGCTAATAATATCAGTGACCTTTTATGATGATTTACACTTGTGCGGTGAGATGATTTTAACGTTTCAAAGGTGTCAGTGTGGATGAGCAACTTTCGGAAAATACTTAAAAATGCAAGCGTGGACAGAAAACAGTTTGAAAGAGAAACACAGTTTTTAAATATATACAGATTAATGTGGACGTTGCCTTTGATTTGCCCAACATTCACCATCTCAACACAAACAGGTGTGCTGTGACATTTTCCTGATGGTGTTGAAAGCCCTTCTTGACCTTGAGTGCAGTGTCATTGACATGATTATTTATTTATTTAAAGCCTATTCTAGTAAAAGGATCTTAAAACTAAAACTCATAAATAAATGCACTCTGCAGAGCCACAGCCTCACCAGCCATTAGATCGATGAAACCTGGAAGGACAGGGTCACACTGACAAACAAACGCAGCACTTTAAAGGGGACATATTTTCCATCTAGGGATGGGTCAGGACAAATTCACTAGCCGTCCAACAACCAGCTAGTTTATCTAGATTTTATTAATATATGATCTTTCGGAAATCATTCTAGTATGCTGATGTGCTGATCAAGAGACATTTATTATTATGATTCATAGTTTTCACGTGACGTGACGAAAGCCCACCTGGAGGGCAAAACCAGGCTTTCCTCCATTGCCTGCCAGTCATTTTTACTAGGTTTGTAGTCAGGATTAATGTAGTAAGACATTGATATTAAAAGAACAAATTCAATACACCTTATTGAGGATGCATACTTTGTACAGAAAAGCAGATGAACACAATTTTAATGCAACACATGGTTTCTCGTTAAACGTTTTTTCCCCCATCGAAACCTATTATAAACAAAACGTGTTTCGTTCATATTCTTGGCTCATCTACTCGCCTCTATATAGTATGCGTCATCAAAAAGGTGTAAACTGAATTTGATCTTTTAATATCATTGTTTTAGTACATTACTACTAATAAGGGTGGGTTGCACTAATAAGGATTCTTTAGCCTGGTGTCAGTTCACCCTCCGCCAGCTCTATAATTCGAACGTTTTTACTGCGTAATTAATCTGTTTAAAATTAAGTGGTGCAACAACTCTATTTAAAATAAAACCCATATCAACACATTTTTGTTTTAAGATGGAAATTTGACAGGCTTGTGCTGCAGTTCAATGAAGTTCTATGGCGGTTTTGCCCTCCAAGGTTCCACGACAGTCACATGACTGAAAACTATGAATCAATGTTAAAAACAGTAGGCCCACCCGATGCAATGTGGCGCCAGGCGCTACACAAGTGTTTTTTGCCAATTTCAGCGTGACACAGTTATCATTTTCATGTCCAGTGCCACGTTGTTTAAATGGCAAATGCACTCGCGCCCATCTGTTCACCCATGGACATGCTGGTCTGAAAACCAGGTGTGTTCAGGTGCATTGTTGGTGTGTTGCTATTTTGAGGAACTGAAAACGACTGCGCCATTGACCAACTAAAACCTGCTCTAAAGTCAATAGCGCAGTATTTTTTATGTATATTTTATTTATAGGGTGCGTTAGTAATATGCCTACAGGCGGGTGCACAACATGCATACACACACACACAGGGACACGCAGCAGCTCACACACATTTTTTAATTTAAAAAATAAAAGGATTCCTCTCTGGAGAAGCGTTCAGTCTTTCCGCTCACAAATTCCACCATGTAAATAGCGAATCCAACATGGTGTGAGCTCAATTGTCTTTTTAAGGGAATGGGAGATGAGAGAACGATTGGTTTTTTGCACGTTACACCCAAAACACACCCATGACTCAACCCTTTTGGACCATTCGCTGGGCACGTCGACCATTTTTCCTGTCGTTAAATTAGCAAATGTGGATTCGGACATGCCCTAAGCTCACTTGCACCGTTAGATCGTTAAAATTGTGCCTAATATGTGCTGCTTCATGTTTTCGTGGAAACTGTGCTTTTTTCAGGATTCTTTGATGAATAGAAAGTTAAAAAGAACAGCATTTATTTAAAATGGAAAACGTTGTAATTTTTTTTTATCGGTTTAATGCATCCTTGCAGAAGTATCAATTTCTTTGCATTTTCCAGCCTTTCATTGTTGAGTGCGACTTAAAAGATTCAAAGTTTCCATTGACTAGAAATTTCTATAGCACACTGAAAAAAGAGAAGCTGCACGGCGTGAAATGACAATGCCAAGCAGAAGATATTTAATATATAATAAATTAATGGAAAGCAGGATTTGAAAATGAGCATGTTTATACAATAAATAGATTGAAGTGTAATCATTCATTTCAGTATTTAATTAAATAATATGTCATTCATCTTAGATTATGTTTTAATGAGCAATTTGTGCATTCTGTGTTTGCTTCATCTCTGAAGGATGTGTGCAATACTGCATTAGAATTTGGACAGAATCCTGTGTCTCTGACTGAGCATAAGGTTTCAGCCTGCCTTTTGGAACGGTTGGTTGCCGGAAATGCCTTTAAATGCTGCCAACGTGGGTTTTGGAACAGAACTTGTGTTTGCATACTACATCAGTATCATTCTTGTTTTAAATAAAGAGCAAGAAATATAATCTTTTCCATGATATGACCCCTTTAAAAAAAAAACATGAGATCCTTCAGTGTTTAGTGTGTGCTTGGCAGCCATTCTTTTCCTTCAGCACTGCAGAAACTGGTTTTAAATTGTGAAACATCTCTTTGGTATATTGTACGGACTATTATCATATCATCGTATTACATCGCACTCTGTGTAATATCGCCTCATTTAGCATAGTCTCAGAGGAAATGAGCATTTGATCCTGTTTTGTCGTGTGATCTTCAACAAATGTTTTTGTTAATTACATCAGATTGCTGGAGGTGGAAGGATTTATTAGGGGTTCAAGTGTGTGGCGCTAAAACCCTATTGTAATTTTTACATTTTCCAAGGATAAGCATTCTCCCCTAAAAGTGATTGGACAGACCAAACCGTAAGTTGTGGAGACTTGAAACGTTGAGGGCTGTTAGGACTCAACAGCGGTCAAAAGTATGAAATGGCTTGTAACTCCTAAACTGTCAACAGATTTTTTTGTTTTGTTTTGTTTTTTTAAACCTACTTTTGTGAACTAGTCCTAGATTTTTGGCCCGAATGGAACCAAACCAGTGCAGCAAGATTCTCTGGAGTCTGTTTGTTAATAGTTTTCAAAAATTATGTTATGAAATTTTGGTTCAGAACGTTCGAAGTGGGAAGTGGGAGCTGCTTTTACTAAAATGGCTATAACTCGTGAACAAAATTAGATATTTGCGCCAAACTCTGCACACCTATGTAACAGCTCATTCTGTGGTCTCGTTAAAAAGGACACCGCAACTGGCCACTCGTGGTGCTATAAAATGGCTTTAACCACACAACAGTTAGGCCGATTGACTTGAAAATTGGCATGCAGTGTCTTTGTCCAGGGTGCTCATTTGTCTATGAGGACATTGGCGTATCTCAAAAGGCATGGTCTCCATCGGCAAATGAATTTTGAGCATCTGTTGACAAGGCTAACGGAGGCCGATCGGAACGAAACTCTGTATGTGCCATCGGCACAATGCCCTGAAGGATTCTGAGAAATTTTGAGCCAGTTCTTTCACAGGAGTCACCTTCTCAGACTCCTGAATCCTAGCCGAGTCCAACGATACTACACTTGCCAGGTTTTGCCTTATGGTTTGTGCAACAGTGTGATTTAGCGCTTAAAAAAACTTTTTGAAATATCTTCGAAACCTCTAGTCTGATCGAGACGAATGCACCGCAGGAAATTCGAAAACATGGGTCGACTCGATAGCTAAGCAATAATGGGCAAATGTCAACAAAAAAAAAAGTTATGCTCTCATAAATATAAGTGTCTATAACATCAAAACTAAATGAGATATTTACACCAAATTTTAAACGCATATGTATGGGCACAAAAGTGGTGGAGATCGTGAAAGAGGTGGTGCTATAACCTTTACAAACCATATTTTTCCTTTGTAAATTCCCTGTATTGGCTGTAAATGTTTTTTTTCTTTTATCGAAAGTGGTTACATGATTGCTAAATAAAACAATATATTTTTATGCATGTGCTTAAAGGCCTTAAATGCTTGAGCCCCGATAATTGCTGCTCACAGCTCGCAATTGTTTGACTCAGACATGTAAAAAAAAAAAAAAAAACCTTTGTTTTTGCCTTCCATCTGAAAAAAGCCTAATAGATGAGTGTTTAAGGGTGTGTCGCTGTAGATTTTAGTTTCATTAGGATGTTTGCCTTAATGAAGCGCTCTTTAATGCCACAGAGCCATGATCTCTGATGTGTCTGGCGAGCGCTGAGCCTCAGACTAGACCGTAATGAGCTGGTGTTCATACTTTTTCTTTGTCCGTACCTCGTTAACATTTCCACTCGTGTGTCCTTCCTGCTGTTGACACCAAAAGGATGAGATGAGACCGAGAGAGAGAGAGAGAGAGAGGGAGAGGGAGGACAGATTGTTCCAGAAGCACTGAGATGGCAGCCTGGGTGAGGAACATGACAGAAGTTTATGTGGGTATGAGGTAACTGGGAATGAGCAGAGCGTGATGATTTGAGAAGAGAAGAGAAACTGTACGTTGTACAGATAAAAGTTAGCGTTGTGTGTTTGTCGAGAGAGCATTATGGGAATGTGTTTAGAAGTAAATTAGTCGTTCTACATATACAGCAAAACATCATCACATGAAGTTACTGCATTAATAAACCTTTCGTTTAGTAATTTTGTGTTATCATGGTCAGGTATTAGCATTGAAGTCAACATGAACCAAAATTGAGCTTATTTACTCTCTTAAAGGGATAGTTCACCAAAAAAAAGAAAATTCTGTCATCTATTACTCACCCTCATGTCGTTCCAAACCCATCAAATGTATGTCTATTCGTGGATCAATGTTTATTAGGGGTATAAATCAGACATTTTTTCACTATACAATCCAACATTGATTCTCTTAGCCAGCTATATGATATTTTACGATACCTCAACATAACACAATTACGATTTGATTAGACTTGGATTAAACCGCTCGATTCATATGTACTGATTTTACATTCTCTTTATGAATGTTTTGAAGCATCAGTTTTGGTTGAATAGACATTCAGTGGAGGGACTGAAATCTCTCAGATTTCATCAAAAAAGATCTTCGTTTATGTTCTGAAGATGAATGAATGTCATATGGGTTTGGATCGACATGAGGGTGAGTAAATTATGACAGATTAAAGCATCACTGTGTAACTTTAGCCCCTCTAGCGAGTGAAGCATAAAACTAAGTTCCAGCAATTTTTTGGTAATTATGTGGGTTGTGATTTGGCTTTGCTCTTCTGCACAAATGAATCTGATGGCTTGAGGCGCGCCAATGTGCTCTTGGCTACAGATGATCGACTTATCAGTGCGAATATCACTAACAACATCAAAACTCTCTCGATAACGAAAGACAGATATCTGAAAAAAATGTCTCATGAAAAAAGTAAGTAGCTTTTATCCCATTGTTTTGACTTGGTGAAATCCTTTGTTTTAAAATGTCAGTACAAAAGTTTTGGCAATGCTGACATAATTACTGCAGTTCATATCAGATAACGGTGGAATCTATAAATTGGCCAGGCTATGTTTAGGCAAAGTAGTAACTGGTTTAGAGATTGGCATTGTTGCCAACATAACAATTGTCAGTGGACTGCAATCTGACGCAATACAAACTATGTCGATTTGTGTTTTATTACTGTCACTTTCCCTTTCTGCTTGCAAACTCTTTTCGGTTCAAGATTCAGTTGTGGCCTGACCTTTTTTTCTTTATTTACACACATGACATGTGTTGTCAAAAGTACCAACTGCGATACCAAGTCGGTACTGGAATGTAAAAAATGTGACGATTTGAGCGTTGTTGAGAGGAACCATAAACACCTCTGATTGCCCATTGTGCTCACACGCTCATCCAATATGTCTGTGATTGGCTACAATGATAAGCTCTTCAAAAACATGCTGTAAATATACATCAATTACGCTTACACAGATACACACGGGAGCGTTTGAATGCAAGTGTCTATTAGCCTACCGGTCTGCTGGTTGACGCCTGTAGTGTTTTCAAACACTCCCGCTTTCAAAACACTTTCAAACACTCCCGCGCGTTGATCATTGTAGCCAATCACAGACACGTCCGATGACCGCATGTGCACAGTGGCCAGTCAGTGGGAGTATGAAGTCTCTGCGGAACAAACATTTCTAAATTTGTAGGTGTTTTCAAACTGATGGGTGTTTATAAATCACACAATGAAAATGATCCCCTTCACCCGACCCCACCCCTAAACCCTACCCACACTGTAACGTGGGCAAATCAGGTAACGCAGTGGAAACCGCCCCTATGTGTGTGGCCTCACCCACTGATCTGTTAACTCCTATTACTATCACAGAGATGTGTTTGGGATTCCAGCTCAACAGTGTTTAAAACGTCCCATTTTTTATAATTTCAGTACCGATTTGGTATCGCGGTCGGTACTCCAGCACTAACGCGTGGGTAAATGATGAAAGTATGCAGTTTTTTCCGGGAAATCCATCATGAGAGTTCTAAAATATAAATGATAATTAATTATAGGCTTATCATAGTGACTTTGGGTGAGGCAAAACACGGTTTGGAATAGAGGTCGACCGATTCACCGGTTTTGCCGATTAATCGGCACCGATAGCTGATTGGTGGAACAAACTGGAGCGGCAGAGACGGGTGCGCTGTTATTACACAGTACAAGAGCTCTGAGAAGGGTCTGTTGGCATGATATAGCATGAGAGCGGCCTCTAGAGGCGAGAAAAAACCCCTCACGTGTGTTGTTTACATTACCACGTGAGGCTGCACGCTGAACGGAGAGCACACGCTGCACAGATGTTTAAAACACTATCAATACTATGAAACATGTATACAGAACACTACAGTACTTGTTGATTCATTATAAAGTAATTAATTTCTTGACTAGATGCTGCATTAACAGGTAAATAACAACAGTGTGTATGTTTGTCGACGAGACTGAGAGGACGCTAACATTAGCAGTACCTCAAGCAGTTAAAATAATGTGATAAAAACACACGCAAGTCTGACCCAAATGTTGCACATATAAAATTAGTGACGTGAGAACGCAAACTGTATTGTCATGCTGCCGACAGAAACATAAACAAAGCAGAAGCGGAATTAGTTTTTTATTAGATAATCTCTTTCTAAAAAAGCAGACTGTTTGGATTTGTATGAAATGGTAACACTACAATAAGATTCCATTTGTAACATTGACTAAGGTTAATAAATGCTGTGGAAGTATTGTTCATCGTTAAGTATGTTAATGTCAACATTAAATTGTTTGAATTTTGATCTGTTAACCTTGGTTAATGCATTATGAACTAACATGAATGATCAAGGTACAATTGTATTGCTCATATTAATACATGCTGTAAAAATGTATGCATATAGTTCATGTAAGCTAATACATCCTTGTTGCATAGGGACTTGCATAGTGTTACATATGAAATGTACATGCATTTTTCTAGATTATAGGTAAAGAAACAAATTTGACCTGTAATATTTTAATGTTTAAATTATTTTCTGAAGAATTTATGTTAGAACTTCTCATTTTAATATTCAAATGTATATGTTTTTAATTTAGCACATTTTCAAAGTTCAGCACTGTTTTAATTATGTTTTTTTAAATCCAGTATCCATTTTAAAAACTATCGGTCGATTAATCGGTTATTGGCAAGTGCGGTCCAACCTAGTTATCGGTATCGGTAAAATCCACTATCGGTCGACCTCGGTTTGGAAGATGGTTTTATGATGTACTTGCTCCTTCCTTATTTAAATTTCTTTTTAAGTTTCAAACAAAAAACTGTTACTTGTGAATCTTTAAATGTGTTGCTAATGTGGTTTCATGTTGTGGCTTGTGTCCGTATGTTTCAGGTACGTGAACACACTCTTGAAGCTGGTGCCGCAGGTGCTACAGCTACAGGAACAGTTGCGAGACGCCGTACAGAATGGAGACATGGAGACGTCACACGGCATCTGTCGGATCGCCGTCTCTCTGGGAGAGAATCATTCAAGGTATAAAATAATTAATAATTAATTATAAAATAACAATAAAATAATTGACTGTATAAACCTCAATAAAAATCTTTTGTAACATTATAAATGTCTTTACTGTCACTTTTGATTAATTTAATGCATCCCTGCTGAATAAAGGTGTATTTTTTAAAAATAAAATAAAATAAAGAAAAGAAAAGAAAAAGATCTTACTGTCCACAAATATATATAATATATATATATATATATATATATATATATATATATATATATATATATATATATATATATATATATATATATATATATATATATATATATATATATATATATATATATATATATATATATATATATATATATATATATATATATATATATATAATCAGGGCTTGACATTAACTTTCTTGCTCACCAGCCACTGTGGCTAGTGGTTTTCCAAAGTTATTAGCCACTCAGCATCCTCACTGGCCAAAATTTTGACATGGGAACCATGGGGAAAAACTGCTATAGATATTTTTTATATGATCTCATAACTTGGCAGCAGGAATATTAGGCTGCTGTCACTTTAAGACCGGACGCACAGATCTATTATACTGTTACACATGTGTGTTCACTTAAAACAGAGCTGACTGTGTTTACGCGAATACTCACCAAGACCGATAATTGACATTATTTTTGTGTATTGTGTATTTACTGTTTGAGTGCAATAAGCAGCGAAAACAACTCAATTTAATACTGAGAGGCAGCTTTATGTGTCGTACTTTGGGTGTGAGCACAAAATCTGTGGGAATGAGTAAAAGAATGCGCAGTCCACGTAATACCACTGCAAAATTCAAGCCTTGTACCAGTAACAATATTGATCAGGAGCAAATGAAACAAGTGAGAGAGGGGAGGCAGGTTTGTGTGATACTTGCTGTCGGAGAGATGAGAAAGCGGAGCTGGTATCTTGCATCTATTCTGCTGAAAATGAGTACTGGAAGCAGTTCAGATATTTCAGTATCAATATGTATTGAACATTTCAGATGCCTTTTTAAAAGACTACAGTTGAAAAATGTATATATATATATATATATATATATCTCATATTCAACCTGCCAAAGTGGCTTTTAGGGCTGGGTAAAAAAATATATAGATTTCTCGATTTTATTCGATTCTGATTTTTGTGAACCGATATCGGTTCTTAAATCCCAAGAATCGATTAGTCATCCTGTTTTCAGTTAATGAATGAACAGAACTTTGTAGAGCCCCTCCCATCCAATAAATCGCAATAATCTTTGTGCTTTGTTGCTTTTGATATTAAACAAAGTCTCAGATATTATGTCCATTTTATTACGAAATGTAAAAAATAACAGGTTTTGGTGCTGTTTAATGTGGTGTGACAGATCACAGTAGCTCAGCTCAAGAGAAGCGGCAGCGCACAGCTCATGTGAACGGGTCATCTCCTCCACTTAAATAGCAGTTACAGCATGAAATAAACATTAATGAGCGTCTGAAGGTATGTTAAAAGATAGAGTACAACGTACTGAAATCCTTATCACCTCACAAGTAATCACTCAATCAGTGTTTCAACCGGGGAAACACATCAGTAAAGCAGCTTGTGAACAATATGTCATGTTACGTCACATTCACCTCAGAAAAACCATATCCAGTGTCCATTAACTCGTTAGTCAGCTAGAAAAAGTTACTCTAGAGAGGAGCATTTTAATAAATATATTCACCACATTATATAGGCTAGGCTATTCATTATAATTTTTCATATTCTTCAATATCAATGCATGTTTGAATAAATCTGTCAAGTTTTTATGACAGCCACCATTTAAATGTTTATATTTCAAAAAACAAATTGGAGTAGAAATATGATTATGTAATTGTAAAGTTAGTATTATAATTTATTATTATAAAACATCCTTGAGTGTAATTTTTGTTTGTATTTAAATCAGTTAATTTTAATCATCAATATTATAGGCTAGTCATGGAGTACCAACTGACTAGTTGATAGTGAGCATTAGTTACATTTACATTTATTAGCCATGTACTGATATATGTCCACAATAATCAATATTGAATTGAAAGCTTGCGAATGGAAATCGAATCGTGAAATGTGTGTAAATACCCAGCGCTAGTGGCTATAGTAGGAGTGACTGCGTTACACGCCACTGCTGAAATACACCCGCATTTGTCTGGTTGGCGGGTGTTAATGTCAAGGCCTGTATATAGATTAATACTGGTATGGTCAATATGTTGTGTATCCCTAATGATAAAGATTTTCTGATATGACGTAGTGCCTGTGTGATGAAGGTCTCTTCTGCTCTTTTCTATCAGAGCTCTGTTGGAGCAGGTGGAGCACTGGCAGAGTTTTTTGGCACTGGTGAATATGATCATGTTCTGCACGGGCATCCCCGGACACTACCCTGTCAACGAGACCACCAGCTCTCTCACACTCACCTTCTGGTACACACTACAGGTGGGCTTCACTGCTGAGATCTTAAAACACACTGCGTCTCTACCTACAGTGTGCATGTATCCGTTCAGTGCCTCCATAGTGAGCAGGTGCAACGATTAATTACTGCATTTTCCCCACAAATCCAGCACTCATTGATGATAGTGATGATAAATGGATAGACGGATATTGTCCAAATTAAAGTCTTAAGTTCACACAGAAGACGGTTATAGGGCCCTATAATTCACCTGGTGCAATGCGGCGTTTTTTTGCTAGTTTCAGCCCAACGCAGTTTTCTTTTTCACGTCCTGCACCACGTTGTTTAAATAGCAAATGCATTTGTGCCCATGGGCGTGCTGGTCTGAAAACGAGGTGTGTTCAGGCACATTGTTGGCGCGTTGCTATTTTTAGGAACTGAAAACGACTGTGCCATTGACCAACTGAAACCTGGTCTAAAGTCAATGGTGCATAATTTTTTTTATTATTTAAAGGGCGCGTTGGTTATATGCATCTATAGGCGGGTCCACAACACGCGTACACTGTGCTTATTACACACAGGGATGCGCAGCAGCACACAAACATTTTTAAATGTTAAAAATAAAAGGATTCCTCTTTGGAGAAGCGTTCAATCTTTCCACTCGCAAATTCCACCATGTAAATAGCGAATCTGCCATGGTGCAAGCGCAACTGGCTTTTAAAGGGAATGGGAGAGGAGACTCTGATTCCCAAAACACATCCATGACTCAATAGGAGAATAGGGGCAACCCATGCGCCGGGCGCGACAACATTTTTTCCATAGTTAAACTAGCAAAAGTGGATTCCGACACACCCTAAGTGCCCTTGCTCTGTGCACTTCAGACCATGCGCTCAGATCATTAAAATTGGGCCCATAATGTCAGTTTAGGACTTGCTATTGAATGATAAATGACTTTGACTTCAGTTACCTGTCCATACTGACATGATTTAAAGGGATAGTTCACCCAAACAATTTCCCCAAAAAACTCTAAAGATTTATTTTCGAAACACAAATAAAGATGTTTGTAATGAAATCTCTAGGCCTTTATTATTTGTATTGTGTTGACTGCACTAGTGTCTTTAGTGGAGGTTTATTGTTTGTTTATTTGTTTGTGTGTAATTCTGCAGCAGTGATGGAGAGTCTGTTAGAGACATTGAACCGTCCTTCACACGGTATCTGAATATACTCCTGTGCTATGTGTTTACTGCAGTGTGTGTCACGTGTTGAATATTCAAGAATGTCCTTTGCCTGTGTCCTTGCCTGTCTTTACAGTCCACATTAGCTGAATAATTTATGGCTATGTTTATAGGTTTAAATCCAGCAGCAAAACTATTGGATTATGAATGTTCCATTCGATTTCTCCATAGAGAAATAGAATATTAACAACTTATAAACTTTGTGTGTTTCAGGATGACATCATGTCGTTCGAGGCAGAGAAGCAGGCTGTGTATCTGCAGGTCTACAGGCCCGTGTATTTCCAGCTCGTAGACGTTCTGCTGCACAAAGCGCAGTTCCCCACGGACGAGGAGTATGCTTCCTGGTCATCAGACGAGAAAGAGCAGTTCAGGATCTACAGGTCAGTGTGTGTGTGTGTGTGTGTGTGTGTGTGTGTGTGTGTGTGTGTGTGTGTGTGAGTGATTCATTTTCTCATGGGCCTTTTGTAACATTTTCTTCTACACTCAGCAGTTTCATGTTGGATTTGCTGAATTGGCACAGCAGACAATGTTGCTGTTCTTATTCAGAATGTGCAAAATTAAATATTACACATTTAAATAATATAATTCGCAAATAAAATGTCTTTACATATTTAGTATAATAACATATCATATAAACATTTAATAATACTTGAATACTTAAATATTTAATATGTGTGTAGCTAAATATTTTCGATTTAAAGGGATAGTTCGCCCAAATATTACTCAAAAATTAAATTTACTCACCCTCAAGCCATCCTAGGTGTATATGACTCTACCTTCAGTCGAATACAATGGGAGTTATGTCCAGGCTCTTCCAAACTTTATAATGGCAGTGAATGGCAGCCCAAAATTTGATGCCCAAAAAAGTGCATCCATCCATTATAAAAGTAATCCACACGGCTCCAGGGGGTTAACAAAGGCCTTCTGAAGCCAAGCGATGGGTTTGTGTAAGAAAGATATCAGACGTAGCATAAGCATTTTGAACTGCGAGAGGTATTACACTTTCTTCATAAGTTGAATACGGAAGGAGATCTGGCTGAAGCTAGATATTTTACTTTATAAAGTTTTAAATATTTTATACTTTTTATAATTTCTGTGACGTTTGACTCTTTTAGGGTGGATATATCTGACACATTGATGTACGTCTATGAGATGCTGGGAGCCGAATTACTCAGTAACCTGTACGAAAAACTGGGGCGACTCCTCACCAACACGGAACAAACAACAACATGGCAGGTCCGAAAACAATGGATTCAGTTTTAATTGTTTTTGCTGTTTTATTAAACAAACAATGCAAAGGGGCACATTGCTGGGGCTGCACGATTCATTCAAATAAAGCCGAAACTGATATGGCTTCGTGCAACTATGGGTTGGCAAATTCTTTGATTTTCATTAAATAAATATATGCTTCTTGTTTAAGAGTGAAGCTCAGCTCTGTGACTTTTTTTTTTTTACACAAGAGCAGCTCATGATCTGGTGCTTTCAGTGTCTCAGAGCGGCTCGGTTCACAGAAAATGCGGATCCACATAAACTCATCTCTGCATCCGCTCTGAGTTTGGGTCGCTTTTGAATACGCCAATCAGCTTCCCAAACATGTAATGAGTTGCACTTATAAAGTGGATGTTTTCAACTAAAGAGAAGATGATTTCAAGGGCTTTTTCCCACCAAAATAAAAGCTTGTTTGTTTAACATTTGAAAATGAAGAAATTAAGAGTTAATATGAAATATAATACATTATAAATGTTAGTATTACTGTAAATAAGTATAAGTTCTGTAAAATAAAATTATTGTTATATTTTAAATCTTAAATACTCATTTTACAGTGAAGTATTACAATAATTGTTAACAATAATATTTCTTATTTTGTTTAACATTTTTATTTAGTAATATGTAATTGTAATTATATGTAATTATTATTATTTTATTAGTCATAGTGATATATAATCACACAATTGCCTATAATTGCATATAATCTAAAAATTATGCAGCCCTATAAAACAAAACAAAAATAGCAAAACAGTATAAATCGCAATTTTTATCAGAAAAACGCAGCCCAACTTTTGCAGCCCTACATGGCTTTTTTAACTGGAATTCATCCATTTTGTTCCAGCATACCGAAGCGCTGTTGTACGGATTCCAGTCCATCGCCGAAACGATAGATGTCAACTATTCTGACGTCATCCCAGGACTCATCGGCCTCATTCCACGAATCAACATAAACAACGTCC
The DNA here is from genome assembly GCF_949357685.1 of Gobio gobio. Lineage (NCBI taxonomy): Eukaryota > Metazoa > Chordata > Actinopteri > Cypriniformes > Gobionidae > Gobio > Gobio gobio. Next base: position 6,507,539 of record NC_137105.1, read on the forward strand.
AGCTGGCCGACACGGTCATGTTCACAATCGGTGTGTGCTTGCATATTGGTGCTCCTGTATAATTATAACCAGTCGTTGTGCCATTTCTATGTTTTAGGAAATTGTCATTTGTCATCTAAAGCAATTTAGGCTGTTTTCACACACTTTGGTCCAGACCAGACAATTACACAATTACTTTCCCACACAGACTCAGTTTTGTGTTCCAGCCCAGATATTTACTCATTACGTCTCTCCCTAAAGGAGCGTTGGCGGAGTGGTTGGCGGATCATCCGGTGATGCTGAGCAGCGTTCTGCCACTGGTTTTGCAGGCTTTGGGCAATCCAGACCTGTCTGTTTCCAGCGTCTCCACACTAAAGAAGATCTGCAGAGAATGCAAATACGACCTGCCCCCGTACGCTACCAATATAGTTGCTGTGTCACAGGTATTACACGCTCTAATGATGATACTAACACATATGGGACAAATTTACACAGTTCTTCTCCTCTGAATGTCTGCATTTTTTCTTATTTGCAGGAAGTGCTTATTAAACAGATCCACAAGGTGAGCTTGCATTTTTTTTGATGAATCAACCCATTTGGTGTTGCTCAGATAAAGCTGATTTCATAGAGCTGTAAATGTACATTTTTCATTTATGGGCAACCGTTTTGAAATTAAAATCTATTTAGCATAGTATTAACGAAGCGAAAAAATTGCCATATTTTCTCCCAGAATGTTATTTTTCACAATTCATCAATACACTTTTTTTGTTTTGTCTTTAAACATTGGTCTGCCTCTGAAATAGCTTTTGTGATGTTAAGTTTTAGCTTATGCAATAAAAAAAATAATTTTCTGCATAACCCGGGTTCAGCTCAATTTGATTCAATTTAAGGTTAAAATGATAAATAAGTGACATTTGTTATACCATTTAAAAATTTTAAGAGGTCTTATATTTGGGGAAGGAAAAACAGGATTGTATAATTGTATATTAAGCATGAAATATGTTCTGGTTGGCAGTGATTTTTGGCACTTTGCCCAGCTTTTCTAGCCTGACAAGCCAGACCCACATCAAGATGTTGGGTCTGGAACACACCATTGGCAGGGCTCAATCAGAGGGGCGGGGTAAACGGTTGTCTTTCAAATTCCCTCTGCATGCAATAAGTTAGCGCTACAACCAACCAGAGTGCTATCGGTGGTGAGACAACAATAACAAGTGGGTTGTGGCTAGTTAATAAATTAAACTTTTGCCGTATCCGGTTGGCAAATCTCCGAACACATCTTCCTTTTTTAAGAATTACTTCAGTGCCATTCTTTGTTAGCAGGGAATTCACACGGAACTGTCAATTATGAACAAAAATAATTTATTGATTTAATTTGGGATCTTAGATTCAGGAGTTGACTGGGCCAAAATAACAAACAAAACTTCCTTGTTTTAAAACCTCTTTCAACGTCATCGTTCTCAGCCACTCCTTCTGTTCGTTGATTGGACCGGTTAAAATTTGACCGGAGAAAACCAGAGAATATACCGCCATCCCAGACGGAGTACTGAAGGAAAAGGAAAATTGAGCGGAAGTACATAGGCAGTGTTGGGGAAAGTTACTTTGAAAAGCAATGCATTACAATATTGCGTTACTCCCTTAAAAAGTAATTAATTGAGTTACTTAGTTACTTTTTAAGAAAAGTAATGCGTTACGTTACTTTTGCGTTACTTTTGCATTACTTTTTCTCACCTGGGCTGGGCTTGCTTTTTTGTTTTGTTTTTTAATAGCAAAAAAAGTCATTTTTTGTGCAAATGTAAAGACCTCTTCATACCAAAATTATAAGTCTCAGGCTGAGGTAAAAATGTGCTGCCATTCTGGATAATGGAAGAATAGGACGCAGGGACGCAGGAGAAAAATGTTTTGCCAATAAAAACAAAAAATCTAGTAATTTTTGCTCATGGTTTAACTGAATCATCAAAGGTCAGCAGCAAGACATTGGTCAATAAAGGTAGATTAAATGCATAAAAATATTAGTTTTATTCAACATTTATATATTTGAGGTTTGCATAGTACTCTGATTTTGCATTTGACTGATTTTATTCATTTTGAGGAGTACAGAATCTTTATTGTGCAAGTGAGATAAATAAATGCTCACATTTAGTCTAGAACTACAATAAACATCATGTTTACACACAACGCCTCTGCACTTATTTTTCTCAACATGGGGGCAGGAGAGCTGTCAGTCAAATTAATGTGAAAAAGTAACTTGCGTTACTTTTTTGAAAAAGTAACTCAGATATTTTGTTGTAAATTTGAAAAGTAATGCGTTACTTTACTAGTTACTTGGAAAAAGTAATATTATTACGTAACTCAAGTTACTTGTAATGCGTTACCCCCAACACTGTACATAGGAGGGCGGAGCAAGGCTAGGAAATGCATCACGCCTGGTTAAAACTTATTACACCTGCTCCTCTTTTCAATCTCTCTCTTTCTCTCTAGACGAGTCAGTGTATGTGGTTGATGCAGGCGCTGGGCTTTCTGTTGTCTGCACTGCCAGTGGAGGAGATCTTGAGGAACCTTCACTCTCTGATCACCCCGTACATCCAACAACTGGAGAAACTAGCAGAGGAGACGGTAAGACATTAACCCGCTCGCCCGGCGTCCTCTCAGGCCTCTGGGTTTGTTTATCCATGTGTTCGTTTGGCCCGCTTGCGTGTGAACAGACCCTGTGTCTGCGTGAGCGTGTCATAGGATGGAACATTTCTCAGCAGGAACAGATTGGCATTACTCTGGGCGCTGGGGGAGTAAACCGCAGGAGAAATCGGCTTAATGTTACTGAGAGCTTGCATGGATTCATATTAAAGGGATAGTTCACCCCAAAACTGATAATTCTGTCATTAATTACTCACTTATGTCGTTCCAAACCTGTAAGACTTGTTCATCTTCAGAACACAAATGAAGATCTTTTTGATGAAATCTGAGCGCTTTCTGCCCCTCCACTGACAGCCACACAACTACCACTGTGACACTTTAAAAATGTCATAATGAGATCGTAAAACGAATCCATATGAATTGAGCGGTTTAGTCCAAATTTTCTGAAGAGACTTGATCGCTTTATATGATGAACAGATTGAATTTGGGCTTTTATTCACATATAAACATTCAGCAACACACGCATAACTTGCATGTTCGCTTGACATGTGAGAACCAATGAGGTTCATTCTCGTGTTACGCAGCACATTTGAGCTTCTGCAAGAACCAATGAGGTTCATTCTTGTGTTACGCAACACGTTTGAGCTTCTGCAAGAACCAATGAGGTTCATTCTTGTGTTACGCAACACGTTTGAGCTTCAGCAAGAACCAATGAGGTTCGTTTTCGTGTTACGCAGCACGTTTGAGCTTCTGCAAGGACCAATGAGGTTCATTCTTGTGTTACGCAACACGTTTGAGCTTCTGCAAGAACCAATGAGGTTCATTCTTGTGTTACGCAGCACGTTTGAGCTTCAGCAAGAACCAATGAGGTTCATTCTTGTGTTACGCAGCACGTTTGAGCTTCAGCAAGAACCAATGAGGTTCATTCTTGTGTTACGCAGCACGTTTGAGCTTCCGCAAGAACCAATGAGATTCATTCTCGTGTTACGCAGCACGTTTGAACTTCCGCAAGAACCAATGAGGTTCGTTCTCGTGTTACGCAGCACGTTTGAGCTTCAGCAAGAACCAATGAGGTTCATTCTAGTGTTACGCAGCACGTTTGAGCTTCAGCAAGAACCAATGAGGTTCATTCTCGTGTTACGCATCACGTTTGAGCTTCAGCAAGAACCAATGAGGTTCATTCTCGTGTTACGCAACACGTTTGAGCTTCCGCAAGAACCAATGAGGTTCATTCTTGTGTTACGCAACACGTTTGAGCTTCAGCAAGAACCAATGAGGTTCATTCTTGTGTTACGCAACACGTTTGAGCTTCTGCAAGAACCAATGAGGTTCATTCTTGTGTTACGCATCACGTTTGAGCTTCAGCAAGAACCAATGAGGTTCATTCTCGTGTTACGCATCACGTTTGAGCTTCAGCAATAACCAATGAGGTTCATTCTGGCACGTCAAGCATGTTCAGTTGAGCTTCTGTTTATGTCTGCTGATCAATGTTTATATGTGAATAAAAGACTAAACGTAAACAGAGGGACAGAAAGCTCTCAGATTTCAACAAAAAGATCTTGATTCGTGTCCTGAAGATGAACAAACAGGTTCATGTACGTGTTTGGAACGACATGAGGACGAGTAATTGATGACAGAATTTTTCATTTCTGGGTGAACTATCCCTTTAAGTAACTGACATTTTTCAAGCACAATATTTGATCTATTTTAGACTCGACGGGTGAAAAAAAAGCTGAAGCAGGATCAATGTAAAATCTGATAAAACTGGCATTAACTGTTGTATAATTGAAAATGATACCTATAACTGAAAATAGCCTTCAAGCATTCTCTTTTACTGCCAAAACATCCTGGATATAATGGAATAATTGCTGACCTTATTCGTTCTGAAGTTCACTCATGCTGAAATTCCCCACGTTCTGTGTGCGGAGTTGTCAAGAGCAACATTTTTCTTTGATGATGCACCAAAATTTTCGAATCCGGCTGGAAATATTTTTTTATTTTTCTGAGGGCCAAAATCATTGACAGAAATTGTGACATTTATTAAATTACGTTTCATGTTTTATGTAATCACTCTCTTTCCACACTGGGGAAAGACATCAATAAAACCGTACATTTACATCATGAAAGCCATTCAATATCTATAAACTTGTTAGTTAGAACAAAATAACACTATAGAGAGCATTTTTCTAAATATGTATGCATTAAATTACATATTATATTTTGATCTGCTGTCTTCAGTGTTTAATGTATGTCATGAACATTTTTATTACAGCCAATGTTTAAATGTTTATATTTTAACAACAAATTAATATATCATTAATATATATCATCAAAAAGTTGGTATGTCTTTTATGCAATTTAAATGATATAACTCATTTTTAATTGAGTGTTGATTTATAAATACATTTGATTAAATAATTGATTATTGAATAAACTTTAGTTTCAGTTTTTGACTAAAGGAAAACTTTAATTTGGTGTTTCAGTGAGAAAATAATTTTGGTGCATCACTATTTTTCGTTCCTCTTAACCTCTTAAACTCCAAGGACCCTGATAATGTAAGATATTTACATTAAATTACTCTGAGACCATTTCCATCTGGTTTTGGCCTACCCAAATTGAAAAGTTTCCTATACCCACACACAGTGGTCTCTAAATACACAATTTTGGTGTCATTTTACAGGAAACATTTTATTGAAGTTACATAAAACACTGCTAAAGGTGAAAAACATTTAAGTATATGTTGTCTGAGTTGTAATAAACCCCAAAAAGAGGCGCTTTTTGATTTTAGGTTATAAATTCATTTTTGAAAGTGTATATATCAGGCCCGTGTGCTCTAGCACCCTGCAGGCAGTTTTGGCTGTTTCCACTAGATGGCAGCAAATACTGGAAAAAATTATTTTGTGACCATTTGGATATTGCATTTATACCACTGTATATTGGAGAGATTTGGGTTGGCAGAAATTACATAACAAAGGTAATATTCCTCCTTTCAGATCCATTGGTATTAATCGTGCATACAACATGATACAAAATAATTTTTTCCAAGTATTTTCTGGAATCTAGTGGAAATCTAGCTACTAACACACTTTCAGAAATGAATTTATAAGCAAAAAAAAAAAGTTATTACAGCTTAGACAACACATACTTAAATGTTTTACACTTTTAGCAGTGTTTTATGTGACTTCAAAGGGTTTCCTGTAAAATGACACCAAAATTGTGTATTTAGAGACCACTAATTTTGATTGGCCAAATCCACTCGGAAAATCCCCAAAAATGGTCCCAGGGCTAAGGAGGTTAAGATATAACGGAAGGAATAAAACTATTTAATTACTATTACACCCTGTCGCATATCTACAGACATGAATGATGCCTAAAAATATGCAGCTTTACCTTTTTTCAAAGTGTTTAGACTTGCGGCTGAGATTAAAAAAGGGCAATAAAACCCACGACTTACATTGAAACCAGAAAATCACAATGGCTCACTTCAGTGCGCGACTACATTGCAATGCCCTGGCAACCATAAGCAAACGTCATAATTTATCGTCTAAATACGTTTGCATTGTATTTATTTTGCATCTTATTAAATGCATGAAAATCTCAACCCATTTCACTTCTATTTCTAGTTGGGCTTCATATGTTGTCATTCTCTACATGCTGCGTGTCTATTTTTGACTTTCGATTTCTAATACCTTTCCTCCCCGTCTGGTCCTTCCCAGAAAGACATTACATCAGCCTTAGTAAACAGGCTGTGATGGGGCGCTCACACAGCGACCCCTGCTGGCCACAGACGCTGTGTCTAAACACTCAGATCTCTGATGTTATTTTCAGATGGTGCTGTCAGTACTGAACTGCTAAAAATACCCAAAGTAAACAGGACCTGGGGTGTACAGTTCTTCACATATTCCTTTCTGATATCTGATTGGAGGAGCTTTTTGAAGCAGACATCATGTCAATTGAATTCTACATGAATGATTTTTACTATTAAAACAAACTAATGGGCTTTATTATATGTACGTATTTTGTTTAATAGGCGGTAAGTATAATGCTATTCCAGGTTAACCTTTTGAAGATAAGGTCATTCGTGCACCGATGCCTTTGTTAAATGTTTAATTGAGCGTCTCTTTCCTTTTGTGCTTGTGTGTGATGTCATAAAGAAAGGAAGACAGTGTAGCAACTCGCTCTGCCTCTCCGCCAATCACTGAGCTGTTGTCATGGAGCTAACAGCAGTAATTAGACTGTTGGCCTAATGGTTGTTTAACGACTCTTTAATTACTGCTGATGTTCCCGGGAGTGCCGGCGCAGAGCGCACACGCCCACCCCGCCCGTCGACTCTCATTATTTTACATGATTGAAGGGCTCATATTGTGGGATTTTTCTTGCTCGTCTGTTAAATATCTCGACATGCTATGTCACCGTGTTGTTTCAGTATCGTTGAGATACTTTTATGATTTTATTAATAGTTTTTATTTGTATATTTCATATTATTTTTAGATACAGATTAGTATTTTTGTCATCTTTATTAGGTTTTTATAATACGTCTATATAGGTTAATTAATTTATTATACGTCTATCTAATTTATTATTTTATTATGTCTATATAACTATTTAATTTATTTATTTCAGCTTTAGTTTTAGTTATTTTAGTACATCGTTAAACTAAATGAAAATAAGAAATGTTCCCCTGGCAACTAGTTAAAATAAAATAAGTTTTAAATAATTTTTTAGTAACAAAAATATTTTTATTTGTATGGTTTTAGTTAACTATAATATCAGTGTAATTATAAAATAATAGTACTCATTAATAAATACATGATTGTAAATAATAATTGCATGAAATTTTTAATTTAAAGTACTATTGTACTACTGTACAATTACAATACTAATATTTATTTAGTCTCTATTTCTTTATTGTCCCACAAAGCCATATTAGATTTTAAGCCATTAAAAGTAATTTAAGCCGTTCAGCCCTGAGCAACAGTTTGAGCTATGCTAATATGTACAGTAAAGTACAGTATAGGGATGAAACGGTATGTAAATTTCACATCACGATTATAGTGACCCAAATTATCACAGTTATCAATATTATCACGGTTCTGTTCAAAGTAGATGAAAGTGTTCAAAAAGAACAGATGCACACACTGAAAACATTTCAACAAGTTTTATATTTGAAAATCAACAAACAACAAATAAATCAAGCAGCTCTTTGCACTTTTTTAAGCCAGATTCTATTATGTGGGTTTCCTTCCTTATAATGGCTGTTGTCAATAGCAACGCATAACTCATAAATAATAATAATTTGGTGTAAATATAATCTCTAATATTATCTCTGTAAATATATTCTCAAGCAATATTCTCATCAGTGTTCTATCAGCAATGATGCATTTAAATCTAGCATATTTTGTGCAAGAGCCCAAACAGTATCCTAGTGAAATAATGCATAGCCTATATCCATATTTTCACTACATCACTACATTTTATCGTGGTTTATCGTGAAACCGGTAATCGTTTCATCCCTAGTACAGTAACAAAAAGCCAGTTTAATAAGGGGTGCACTGATCCGATATTAGGATTGGATATCGGCCGCGATACTGACAAAATACCTGGATTGGGGATCGGAAAAATGAACAGATCCACAAGCCGATCCAGGTGTTTTTTTGTTTTTCGTCGCAGCAGAACCTACGTCATTCGTCAGCTTCATGTGTGTCGCATGCTAGAAGCAACATGGAGCGAGCCAGAGAGTCGGCTGTGTGGAGGAGATATTTCACGCTTGCCACGCCAACTAGTTTGTCGGCTGTTTGCAATGTCTGCAAAGTAACTTACATGTTTCGAGGGGAGGTGGGAGGTGGTATTACTGCAAAGTCAGGGTTTTTCCTGCATTGAACATTTTTTGGCGGCCGCCAAAATTATTTTTTGTCCCGCCAAAGCCTTATTTGATCAGTTATTGTGATTTACGAGTGATGTAGAATAGATGCTGCGCTTGTGACTGAGTGACAGAGGGAACGATCAGAGCTCTTCCCCCGTGCACACTCTCTGGGTCTTCAAAATAATCAGTGTTAGCTGTTAGCTCTTTCTCATATTTAACATATTAATCCAAATCAAAAGGTTGGAAGACCGAAACCATGTTGCACGTGACACATTCGGACAATTTTGTCCTTGAATTACCGCTGGGTGTGAATTGCGCTCAAAAAATGTTGACTCTTCTCTGACCAGCTGACATAAAGCATACTTTCAATAAACGGGAAACAAATTATATTCACTTATGAAGTGTTTTCTGTGTGTTGACATCTTTCGCGATGTTCTAACAGACGGGATTCGCACACAACGAGTCTGCTAATGTCCGATTCGTGACCTAATGACTCCTTTGAACCGAATCATTTTAACGACTGGTTAGAACAACTGATCTGTCCAACACTGAACTCACAAATCAGTTTATTAATTTACTCAGAACGCATCTGAAATTAGAACACAAGTGTGTTTTCCAAATTTAGCAAGACTGGGTAGTAAGAATTATTTTTAATTATCAACAGTATTTCAGTTTATTTCTGTTGACAATGTGTAGTAAAATAAATAGGCCTAGCCTACAATCATTTAGACTGGAGTGAGGTGAAACCAGAACAAGTTGTTATTAGCTAGCTGATCATTTTTATTAAATTGCATATGGCAGAAAATTAGGCTATTTGTAAATTTTTAATGCTACTTTTTAATATTGATATGATTATATACCAAAACAATTATCTGTAGTGTAAAAAATGTTTGGTAACTGTCAGATTACTATTGTATGTTGTGACCAATAGACTGTTTTTTGTTTCCACTGCTACATTTTATTTATTTAAAGAAGTTTGATTACATTCTATTTTAGATTTGAATGCACAATAGTTATTTTTTTTAAATAAATAAGAATTCAACACTTTACATACATCTGTTATTTTGTCTTAGTTATGTTTAGTTAGTAAAGTCTGGTGCCTTCAGTATCTTCAAGGAAGGTATAAGGTGGAAGATATACAGTTTATTAGTAATTCAACAATAGTATCGGATCGGTATCGGGTATCGACAGATACACAAAGCCCAGGCATCTGTATCGGTATCGGGACTGAAAAAGTCGGATCGGTGCACCCCTAGGTTTAATCCCAGGTGTGCTTTGAGATGGAAAATGGCCATGCACATCTAAATAACAGCATGAAATCTTGACAAAATATTAATTGTAAATTGATTGTAAAATATGGCCCTTTAAAATGAAAAGACATATCGAATAACAATCTGACCCTGGTTTCTCTTTTCAGCCAAACCCCTCGAATAAACTGGCCATTATTCACATCCTCGGTCTGCTGTCCAATCTCTTCACCACGCTGGACATCACCAAACAGGAGGATGAGTCAGGAGAGAATGCCCCGCCCATTAAATCAGCCCCGCCTCAGACAGGCCCCAACCCTGTAAGCACCTTCCTGCTCTCCGCGGTCACACCGACGCAGACGTTTCCGTGTGTCAGAGATATAGTGTGTTTTGTGTGTTTTAGGTGGTGGTGGTGCTCCAGCAAGTCTTTGCACTGATACAGACGGTCCTCAGTAAATGGCTGAATGACTCGCAGGTTGTGGAGGTGAGATTCCTTTTAAACTCCTTATTCTGCATCACCTGCAAATTGTACCGTAGTCATTCCTCAATATGGAAGCAGTATTTGTGTGCAGGACGGATTTAATTGTGCTCTCTCTCAGGCGGTGTGCGCCATCTTTGAGAAGTCTGTGAAAACTCTCCTCCACGATTTTGCCCCCATGGTGTCTCAGCTGAGTGAGATGCTGGGGCAGATGTACAGTACCATACCGCAGGCGTCTGCGCTGGACTTAACCCGCCAGGTACACATCACACAATGAGATATTCATGTTTATACAGCCAGTTATGTTTGGGTTCATGCGAGTCCTTAAAGGGTAACTTCAGTGATTTAGCATCAAGCTTTGTATTTAAACTGGGTCATTTATGCAGTAGAAATGTGAAATTATTTTTGAATTTGGTGCCTTCTTGACTGAGAAAAGACAGAAAATGTATTTTTGTCTCATGTGGATGAAAGACAACAACTCCCAGAATGCACTTGCTTCGCTGCCCTACGAGGCCACACCGTACACCGTCGTTTTGATCTTCATAGTAATACAATCATTTCGTTCAGTTAGAGAATAAACACTACAATTCAAAACTGAACGTGTCTTTTCAATAAAGTGTGAGTGAGCCGAACGAATGTCACGTCACAGATGCAGCAGGAGTCGGATTTCCTTCATCACGAAGAGCTGAGGTAACGTTAAGCGCCAATCTGGCACGTTTTCTGATCGCATATGAAAGCTAAACTATACCAGGAATTCATTGAAGAGTTGAAACACTCACTTTGGTCTGCACTGCGCTCCGTTATTATGATTGTCCGTTCGGCCGTTCGGCCGTTCAGCTCCATCTAGTGGCTGTAGTCTTTAGCCTCTGGCCAAAAAAATCCTCAGATGACGCAAAATGACGATATTTGCGTCATCAGAGGAATTTTTCCAGAAATAAAATGCATAATTCTCTCGTCTCAGGGGGATATGAGGGGGGAATGTACCATAATTTGAATATACTACCGGGTTTCAACTGATACAAAGCCTAATGCTAAATCACTGAAGTTTCCCTTTAAAATGTTCAGTTTCAAGATTAAGGCTGTAAAAAATGTCCTGATATTTTACTCACCCCCATCTCATCCAAGGTGTTCGTGTCTTTCTTTCTTCAGTCGAAAAGAAATTAAGTTTTTTGAGGAAAACATTCCATGATTTTTCTTCACATCATAGACTTTAATGACAACCAAAATGTTGAAGGTCCAAATCAATGCAGTTTCAAAGGAAGGGCTTCAGAGGCTCTGCACGATGTCAGACGAGGAATAGGGTCTTATCTATCCAAACCATCTGTCAATTTCAAAAACAATTAAAAATATATATACTTTTTAACCTAAATTGCTCATCTTGCGCTGCTCTGCGGCTCACCACGGATTGCGCAATCATGTCGGAAAGGTCACGCTAGACATAGACGGAAGTTTACGTCCAGTGTAAACTCGTGTAGCTTCTCTCTGTGCTACTGTGTCACAAGAAGGAAATACTAATAACATTATTTAACACATTCGTTGCATACATTTGACCAGTAACGCACATTAATCTTTTAAAGCCTTTCTTTAAACACATCAGCAAAATGCATTATCGATCGATTAAAGGGTTACTTCAGCGATTAGTATTAAGCTTTGTATCAGTAGAAACCCGGTAGTATATTCGAATGATCGTGCTTCCCCCCTCATATCCCCCTGAGACGAGAGATTTATGTATTTTATGTCTGGAAAAAATCCTCAGATGACACAAATATCGTCATTTTGCGTCATCGGAGGATTTTTTGGCCAGAGGCTAGAGACTACAACCAGTAGAAGGAGCTAGTTCTGCATGTTTTCAACCCGCCCATAGGGGAGAGATCTCACGCACAGAATGTAAATGCACACGGCCGCTCGGGCATTCATAACGGAGCAGTGCGGAGCAAAGCAAGTGTTTTCAATGAATTCCTATGAAAGTTAAGCTTCCATAGGCATGAACTGAAAATGCGCCAGACTGGACACGCACCTTGAATGAATGGCGTGCTTAGCTTAGCTCAGCTCAGCTCTGTGCTCTCGTGATGAATGAAATCTGACTCCTGCTGCGTTTGTGCTGCGACTTTCGTTCGGCTCACTCTATTGAACTGACAAGTTCAGTTTTTATTGTAGTGTCTATTCTCTAACTGAACTAAATGATTTTATTACTATAAAAATGAACACGACGGTGGGGGCGATGCCGCGGTGGGCAAGTGATAACCGGTAGCCGTGGCTTGGGAGTGGCCTCGTAGGGCAGCGAAGCAAGTGCATTCTGGGAGTTGTTGTCTTTCTTCCACATAAATTTTCTGGCTTTTCTCAGTCTAGAAGGCACCAACTTCTAAAATAATTTCACATTTCTACTACATAAATTACCCAGTTTAAATACACATTCATCTTTCCAGCGGTGAAGTATCCCTTTAAAGGGTCACTTCAGTGATTTAGCATTAAGCTTTGTATTTAAACTGGGTCATTTATGTAGTAGAAATGTGAAATTATTTTTGAATTTGGTGCCTTCTAGACTGAGAAAAGACAGAAAATGTATTTTTGTCTCATGTGGATGAAAGGCAACAACTCCCAGAATGCACTTGCTTCGCTGCCCTACGAGGCCACACCGTACACCGTCGTTTTGATCTTCATAGTAATACAATCATTTCGTTCAGTTAGAGAATAAACACTACAATTCAAAACTGAACGTGTATTTTTAATAAAGTGTGAGTGAGCCGAACGAAAGTCACGGCACAGACGCAGCAGGAGTCAGATTTCATTCATCACGAAGAGCTGAGCAGAGCTGAGGTAACATTAAGGGCCAGTCTGGCATGTTTCCAGATCGCATATGGAAGTTAAACTATCACAGGAATTCATTGAAAAGTTGAAACACTCAATTTACTCTGCACCGCGCTCCGTTATTAGGATTGTCCGTGCGACCGTCTGTGTCTTACATTCTGTGCGTGAGATCTCTCCCCTATGGGCGGGTTAATAACATGCAGAACAGCTCCATCTAGTGGCTGTAGTCTTTAGCCTCTGGCCAAAAAATCCTCAGATGATGCAAAAAGCGTTTTTTTCCAGAAATAAAATGGATAATTCTCTCGTCTCAGGGGCATATGAGGTAGCCTGGATGCCAGCCGAACTTAGTCCCGCCCACAACATTTTTACTCGGGCAGTTCGGTCTGGAATTGATCTGTAGAGAAGTAATTATGCCCGAACAGAAACTGTTCGGACCAATGAAATTGTCAGGGCGGGCTTTAGATGATGATGGACAGATGATAAACAGTAACGTAATCATCCACATCATCAAAAGCCGCTTGGGTTGAATTTGTTCTAATCCTAAACGGAGAACTTGTTCGTATATGCATTCACCTTTACTATTTCTCTCAGAAATGATGATCGTGTTGGTAAGTACTCTGAGTATCCTTAAATTCTTTTTTTTTACAACACCGGCAAAGATCGTTTACACTCATCTTTTTCTTCTAACGTTAGGCTACTTATTCCAGCGTGCGTGCAGACAGGGTTGCCAAGTTTTTACAACAAAACCCGCCCGATTGCTAACGTTCCTCAAAACTAGCCAAAAACAAGCCCAATAGCTTTCCAGGGGGGTTCTCCGGGAAAAAAAAGGCATTTGGGGGGTAAAATATGTTTTATTGTGGCAGGGCTGGCAGCTACAAATCGCATTCCTGGGTCTGTATATCACATAATTGGGGTCGCTTCAACCCGCGGACATGGCAACACAGTGCAGTTGACATTTGACAACTAACGTTATGCGTCGCTCCGTTGCTCTGATTGGTTGTAGGTCTATCCAATTGAGGTCTTTCCTGGTTCGGTTGAAACACGCCCCATAATCACAGCCCAACGGAGCAGTATCAGACTCATATTCTGACTAGAATTGAGTATGACGACGTCAGGCTAGATATGAGGGGGGAAAGTACCATAATTTGAATATACTACCGGGTTTCTACTGATACAAAGCCTAATGCTAAATCACTGAAGTTACCCTTTAAATAAAGCGTGTCTTATTCAAGAGTATTTTGAACTTGATATTATCATGTTTTGCTGTTAAATGTCTCCCTCACTTAGAATCTGATATACATGATTTATTTTGAGATTGTATGGACATATCGTATTAATTTTATTTGTGCAGGTGTTAAAAAGTCTCAAATTTGATTTTAAAGAAACGTACATGTGCCGTGCTGCTTCCTTGTGGAGTTTCATTTGATTAATTTTGTTCTCTTGCAGATGGTCCACATATTTGCCAGCGAAACGAATCATTTCCCCCCAATCAAAGCACTGTTTGAACTGGTCACTTCTGTTACTCTGACCATCTTCCAGCAAGGTAGGCATGCTGGGAACAACCAGCTGCAGAGGGTGAAGGAAATCATGTGGTTTTGATGTCTTTACAGTCACTATTTCCAGTTGTTTGCATGTATCTGTTTTTTAAACCCGCACACTCAGAAACAGTGTTCAGAAATGAGCATGTTTTTGAAACGGTTCTTGTTTTCTGAAATGGTGTGGTGACTTTTGATCCTGTTACTCTGTTTTTACCTAATGAGTTTCACACACACGCTGAATTCAAGGGCGTTTTCACACTAGAGTTTCTGATCTGGATCCGAATGCATTCAGTCCTGTTTACACCTGATATTAACAGACATTTCGTACGATCTGATTGATTGACAGGTGAGTAGGCGGTCCTTCACTGTTATCTGGGACGCATCAGGATGCATTATGCAATGTGGTTTCAATTATTTGACCATAACACAATTAAGCCCCTGTTTGCACCCGTATCTTTCACTCACCACTTGTAATTGGATCACCTGGGACAGATCTTAATACCAAATGCAAATGGGGCCGTTTTCCAAATCGGATTTCAAGATTGTTTGAAAATCTGCTGCTCGCCGTTACTGTCCATGTGGCATCATACACATAAACTTTCATTGAAATGATCTTGTCTGCAGATCTACAGAAATATTAGCAAGCAAGCAACTGTATTTATATAGCACATTTTCAAACAACAGACGTTGCCCCAAAGTGCTTTACATAAATGAACACATTAAAATCAATTGTGGCAATTGATAATATTTATATATTATTAATCATGATTGTTCTCACTTGAGAAATTTCTTTTTACATTTAATCAGAATTATAAAAAATACATTCCTATACACTCAAAACATATTTAGGCCTTAATGTAATATTTACGTACTTTAATTGCATCTGAAGTTTCCATTAGTTTGGATTACAGTTTTAACATAAACTAATAAACATATTATGTCATACATAAATGAAATGGTGAAGAAACATGGGTAATATGTCTGTTATAGTACTAATGAACTTGTTTTAAATACTTAAACATTTTCACTAATTAAATATTGCACAACTAGCCATACTTTATAACTGAATAAATGTAATGGGGTCCTATTATGCTCTTGATTTTTTCATGTTCATCTTTCGTTAGTGTGTAGTGTTGGTGTTTGAGCATGAAAAAGCTCTGCAAAGGTCCGAAGCACAAAGTCCCTCCAGCAGGAGTTATTCTCTATATCAGTGTCACTGTTTCTGAACTCCATGAAACGCCTCCATTGTAGTCTTGAGTTTTCTTCTGGGAATGAACACGTCACAATATTCCTAAAATAAAGGGGCGGTGCCTGGTTGAGCTAGTTAGTACAGTAGTGTGTTGAAACTGGCGGTTATGGTAAGGCTCGTGACATTTCCCAAACACACTTGAAGTGGTTCACCAATCACAACGCACTGGTCCAGCCGACCAATCAGAGCATATTGTGCTTTTCAGAAGGAGGGGCTTCATAGTGACAGGAACTAAACAGAGCGTTACTGACAGACTGGGAAAAGAGGAGCTGCAACAATGTTGAATATGGGAAAAATATGTTTTTGAACATTCAAGCATAAAAATCTATTTTAGTAGAGCCCAAAAACAAATCAAGACTCTGTAAAAGGACATAATATTGCCAGATATATGAACAGATTTATGCTGATTCTAAGCTATTTGAATAAATGCATATTGAAAATATGATTATTTCATTCATATTTATTTTTTTCATGTTTCATTTATGAATGAATGACAAATATGCATCACATTAAGTTTATTGGTCTGTTAATGTTTAAACTCTATAATTGGATAAAATCCAAATGGATTTTATATGAAATTCAAATACATAAATCTATAAATACATAAAGGCCTATATATTTCTTTGAGTGTTGTACCAAGAGGTTGCATGAATTTATTCAACCACCACAATCGCAAACAATATAGTCGAGATTCATGTTTGGATTTATCATTGAGAAGGTCTGCTTGTATTAAAATACGGTTATTAGTGTAGCCCTACTTACTATTAATGCTGTGTATATGCATTCATAAATTGGGGATTATGCTATGTGCACGTACACTCTAAAAAAAAAAAGGCTCGTAATCATAGGGGAACCTTTTTTAGTGCTATATAGCACCAATTTTGGTGCTTCAGCGGTTCTTCAGAGGTGCTAAATAGCACCTTAGTCAAAGAACCGGTGAAGAACCACTGAAGCACCACAATGTATGCTATATAGCACTAAAAAAAGGTTCCCCTATGATTTTTTTTTAGAGTGTATTAAACTTGTCTTGGGGCTTCACTCTTTTCATAGCACCGCTTCCATCATCTTAACTTAGGTTAGCAAAAAAAAAAGGCAGAAAATTTCACAAATAATTACAAAGAAATGACACAAAAAATAGAAGTAGAAAGACGTTTCTTCTTGTAAAACGTACTCCAGTAGTCATTTTTATAGTGTATTCCTTCATTGTGTTCATGAACAAGGTTACTTATCTCATTTTATTCTGACTCAAAACACCAACTCGTTTGGTAAATTACATATAATGACCAAATTTTCATTTTTGATGGTATCGAACTCTGAACCAATGACAAGAAGTGTGAAAACAGCCTAAAAAAATCCAGCATGACTCCCAACTTCACACACGCATCCACACACAGTTGTTCTTTGCATGTGCCCTCCAGCGCACTAACCGCGCTTGCATCCCTCACTTCCTGTTTGTCATTCTTCATGTTCTTCTGTTTTAACCACATTGTTTCCAGATCAGCAAAAAATGTGAGATAACACTCTTATCCCGCTCAGGTGACTTGGTGGAGAGGATCTGCCGTGGCCTGTGTGTTTGTCTGTTGTTTGTTTTCTGTGAAGGGGGTGGGGTCTGGTGGGGTGGGCGGGGTCTGGGGCTGTGGGGTGGGCGGGGTCTTGTTTGGAGTGTGGGAACAGCAAAGGGAGGGAAGTTTGGGACTGACTGCTACCTTGCTCTTCCGGGGTGGCCGTGGGAACCAAGCACTCACCAGCCGCGGCGGGCCAGTCGGGTGTATGAATTGAATTTACAGACAATGAAAACAAATAAAACGCACACTAAAAAGAAAGAAAGTGTCATCACAGTAACAGGTGCCTCCTGGGTTCCCACTCCAAACCCACTGTTTCTTTTGTTTTTTAGGTTTCTTTACTTTCTCTCGTTACTTCTTTTTGTTTTCCTTCTTTGTTTCTCCCCTTCAGAACGGACTCATTGATCTGTCTTTTTTGTTTTTCCTCTTTTGTTTTATCGCAACTGCCTTCAAGTCGTTCATGTTCCCTCCTCTTTCTCTGCCCTACTTCTCTCACACGTGCGATTATTTCCGTCCAGTTGACTTTTCCTTTCCACATGACTGTTCGATCTGTTCTGTTGCTGTTTGTATATATTCTTATTATTCTTATTATTTCTTAAGTTTCATCTTTATTATATTTTAGGGCCCAGGGATCATCCTGATATTGTTGATTCATTTATGCAACTCCAAGCTCAGGTGTGTTTTTGGTTTCTTATTTCATTCACTTTGGGTTTCTCTCTTCTCTTTCGCTGTCCCTTTCTTTCTCACTTTCTCTTGCTTTCCGTCCTGTGTCACGGTCTTTTCAGACCCTTGTTTTGCTCGGGCAGTGGAATTGACCTGAAGGGTTTTGCTATTGGATGATTGACAGCTCTCTCGTCCAATAGTCACACAGAACACCTCAGATCTGTGCGCATCTCATTCCATCCAAAATCCCGCTCCGTGTAGCTGTACATTAAACGTCTAAACTTGGCTGTGATTGTGTTGCATTTCGCCACAATTCTTTTACAGTGTAGTTTGATTAATATATTTAGATTTGTTTTGTTTTTTTTAGATGCTGTACTATTTATAGGCCACTAGTAAAATGAGTAAAAAATAAAGATCTTCCTCTGTGCAGTGTATTTATAGATAGGCACGTATATATATTTTTTGAGTGTCACCAACAAAAAAACTCCAATAATTATACAATAATTATTTTTAAAAAAAATTCACCTGCTTTCTTTAAAAATGGAACTGAACGTTAACATGTTTTAATGGTTATTATTTTATATATGGGTCAATGACAAATAAGAAAAAAAAAAAAATTTAAGATAAAAAAATTATAATTTTAAGCAAAAGAGTTTTTGCTTGTCCAAAAAATGTATGGTGTTGATTCATATTGGTTTTACAGATTTTAAGACTGCATTAATTCATTATTAAACAAGATTTCTGATTTTACCACCCAGAAAATGTCAGGTGGTGCGACCATATATTCATTTAAAATAATATGCATATACAATATACATATGAATCATTGTAAAATGCATATCACATGGTAAATTCCCTTTCCCTTTTGTCCAATTCATAAAAACTGACACTTTTCTGTGTTCAGAACACAATTTTCCATAAGGAGTTTTTATTTGTATACATTATATAATGGTTTACATTTATTTTTCTTACTTCATTTTGCAATTGCAGTGGGAATTGATATTTTTAAATGTAAATTTTCTGGTCGCACAACCTGACATTTTAGGTCTTTAAAACACCACAACTCAAAAAGTCAATTGAATTTCAAAAATATTAAAATAGTATCTTATAAAGGACATATTGTAGATCAATTTGATATGTGACATGTATTTATAAAAAAAAAATTAAGGAAAATAATGAATTCGGACACAAAAAAAATACATATATATATATATTTATATATAGTGAAATATTACAATTTAAAATATATAACAATTATATATATATATATATATATATATATATATATATATATATATATATATATATATATATATATATATATATATATATATATATATATATATATATATATATATATATATATATTTATATATATAATTTTTTTTTTCACTATATATAAATTACTGTTTTCTATTTAAATATATTTTAAAATGTAATTTATTAGTAATTCCATTTTAAGTTGAAATTGAAAACAGTTGTACTTAATATTTTTGGTGGAAACCACATTTTTTCATGATCCTTTGATGAATAGAAAGTTCAAAAGAACAGCTTTTATTAAAAATATATATATTTTGTATAAATCTCTTTACTGTCACTTGATCAATTTAATGCGTTCTTACTGAATTAAAGTATTAATTTCTTTAAAATCATCTAAATCACATCACGTCAATAAAATAAAACACAGTTGAAAGAGTCAAAATCCCACAAGCACCTGCTACCCCCTTCCAGTGTCATTCCAGCCCTTAAACCGATGAAAGCCTAAATTAATTCATCTCAATTAATTGATTAATTGAATCAAATGAATTGGCTCTCTCGTTTCTGTATTTGGTCCTCATGACGTTCTCATGAGCTTTTCCCTCTCTCGGTTTCTCTCTCTGTGTCTTTCTCAAATATCCTCTCATCCTCAATGAGTTTCTTAATGCATCAGTTGTCTTTATCGTACATGTTATTTAGATTTCTGTTGCATTCAGTCCAACTGAGCAGAGAAAGTAGTGATTGAACAGATGTGAACAAAACAAGTGAGAACGCTAAAGAGAGAAAAAAAAAATCATCATACCTTTAGTTTCTATTAAATTTCAGTATTTTAGTTTTTTTGCTGTTGATTTCTTACTTACCTGATCTGTTTGCATTGAATATGTTGATTTTTTTTTTAGAGCTAGACAGATATAGGGAGTGAGTGATTGGTGGGGGGGTGGTACATGAGTGGCACATGAGTGATTGACAGGGTTCCAGGGGCGGGGTTTGAGTCATGTGCTCTGTTCATTGGCTCTGTCTGATTCATAGGCCCTCAAACGGAAGCCCGATTTATTCTTATCAGAGAGTCTTGATGTGAAAGCCGTGTTCCACTGTGGTAAGTCTGTTTCAAATGCAGAAAACACTGATGGATCCTTCTTCTTCAGTGTGTGTGAATGTCTGAGCCTCTGTAATGTTTAATACAGAGTCATTTCTCTAATGCCGCTGTGTTTCGGCCATAGGAGTGCTGTCACTGAAATTCCCAGAAGCCCCAACAGTCAAATCTACCTGTCTTTTCTTTGTAAGTCAGAGGTCATCGTAACAATCTGAAGGCCTATTCGCACCAAGAGCATAGGAATACACTACTGGTCAAAAAATGTCATTTATTCCTGTGGTCAAAGCTGAATTTTCAGCATCATTACTCCAGTCTTTAGTGTCACATGATCCTTCAGAAATCATTTTAATATGAGGATTTGCTGCTCAGTTATTATTGGGGCTGTTATAGGCTGTTATGGTTCTTATTATTATTAATGATTTCTGATTATTCTGAATATGTGACCCTGGACCACAAAACCAGTCATAATTCGCACGGGTATATTTGTGGCAATAGCCAACAATGCATTGCATTGTATGGGTCAAAATGATCGCTTTTTCTTTTATGCCAGAAATCATTAGGATATTAAGTAAAGATCATGTTCCATGAATATTTGTAAATGTCCTACCGTTTATATATAAAATTTATTATTTTAGTAGTAGTATGCATTGCTAAGGACTTCATTTGGACAACTTTAAAGGTGATTTTCCTCAATATTTGGATTTTTTTTTTTGCACCCTCAGATTCCAGATTTTCAAATAGTTAATATCTTGGCCAAATATTGCCCTATCATAACCAAACATACATCAATGGAAGTCTTATTTATTCAGCTTTCAGATTATGTATACATCTCAATTAAAAAAAAAAGACCCTTACCGTGATACTTTTTTCACAATTCTTTGATGAATAGAATTATGAGGCAATAGAATTGTCAAGGCATGGACTCCACTAGACCCCTGAAGGTGTGCTGTGGTATCTGGCACCAAGATGTTAGCATCTAGTCCTCTAAGTTGCGAGATGGGGCCTCCATGGATCGGACTTGTTTGTTCAGCACATCCCACAGATGGATTTGGAGGCCAAGTCAACACCTCAAACTCGTTGTTGTGCTCCTCAAACCATTCCTGAAGCATTTGTGCTTTGTGGCGGCGCATTATCTGCTGAAAGAGCCACAGCCACCAGGGAATACCGTTTCCATGAAAGGGTGTACATGGTCTGCAACAATGCTTAGGTAGGTGGGACGGGTCAAAGTAAATCCACATGGATGGAGGACCCAAGGTTTCCCAGCAGAACATTGCCCAAAGCATCACTGCCTCCGCCGGCTTGCCTTCTTCCCATAGTGCATCCTGGTGCCATGTGTTCCCCAGGTAAGCGACGCACACACACATCCACGTGATGTAAAAGAAAACGGCCACCTTCTTCCATTGCTCCGTGGTCCAGTTCTGATGCTCACATGCCCACTGTTGGTGCTTTCGGCGGTGGACAGGGGTCAGCATGGGCACCCTGACAGGTCTGCTGTTATGCAGCCCCATACACAACAAACTGAGATGCACTGTGTATTCTGACACTTTTCTATCAGAACCAGCATTAACTTCTTGAGCACTTTGAGCTCCAGTAGCTCGTCTGTTTGATCGGACCACACGGGCCAGCCTTCGCTCCCCAATGAGCATCGGCCGCCCATGACCCTGTCGCCGGTTCTTCACTGTTCCTTCCTCTGAGCACTTTTGATAGACACTGACCACTGCAGACCGGGAACACCCCACAAGAGCTGCAGTTTTGGAGATGCTCTGACCCAGTCGTCTTGCCATCACAATTTGGCCCTTGTCGAACTCGCTCAAATCTTTACACTTGCCCATTTGCTCAAATCTTTACACTTGCCCATTTTTCCTGCTTCTAACACATAAACTTTGAGGACAAAATGTTCACTTGCTGCCCACCCACTAACAGGTGCAGTTATGAAGAGATAATCAGTGTTATTCACTTATCTGTCAGTGGTCATAATGTTATGCCTGATCTGTGTTGGTGTATATATATATGTATATATATATATATATATATATGAAGCAGCACAACTGTTTTCAACATATTAATAAGAAATGTTTCTTG
This sequence comes from Gobio gobio, assembly GCF_949357685.1. Taxonomy (NCBI): domain Eukaryota; kingdom Metazoa; phylum Chordata; class Actinopteri; order Cypriniformes; family Gobionidae; genus Gobio; species Gobio gobio. The sequence goes on from NC_137105.1 coordinate 6,529,989, forward strand.
AGCATCAAATCATAGAATGATTTCTGAAGGATCATGTGACACTGAAGACTGGAGTAATGATGCTGAAAATTCAGCTTTGAACACAGGAATAAATTACATTTTAACATATATCCAAATAGAACACAGTTCTTTTAAATTGCAATAATATTTCACATTTTTTACAGTATTTTTCATCAATTAAATGCAACCTTGCTGAGCATAAAAATCTTCTTTCAAAATCTTTAATAAATCATAATTATTCAGAACTTTTGACTGGTAATGTATATTGTTTTGATTGAATGGCAAGATGCTCTGTGTGTATCGACCTTCGGTTTGTGTCTCTTTCCCTCCTGTGAAATATACCATCATAAATAGTAGCCGTGTGCAGTGTTAAATTGTTCTTTTATTTGTGTTGACTGCAGACGGAACTAATACCGCACTGCGCTGACGTTCCTCCTGTGGGGCAGATCGTACAGCAGGACGGTAAACTCCTCCTATTGGCTGTACTGGAGGTGAGCGCACAACTTTTCACCAGAGGTTCCCAATATATGATGGTTGCAGATACTGTACAAAAAAAATGCTACCCAGATCAGACTCTTGTGCATTTTTTGGGGGGGTTTTTGGCAGGCCATCGGTGGTCAGTCGTCCCGCAGTCTGATGGACCAGTTTGCGGAGGTGCTCTTCTGTCTGAACAAGCACTGCTTCGCTCTGCTGACGGTGTGGCTCAAAGAAGCCCTGCGCTCGCCAGGCTTCCCATCCTCACGCGTCTCTGAGGAGCAGAAAGACACGTTCAGTCAACAGGTGCTCAGGTGAGTTCATCTGTGCCATTTGATCATTCTGGAGAGCAAAATCTGGTATGCAAAACACACTCCTTTAAAATGTTTGCTTGAATATTAATTTCAATTCAAAGAGGTTTGTGGTCAGTAAGATTTTTCAATGTTTTTCAGAAAAGATCAGAAATGCATTAAAAACCGCAATATATTATGAAATATTAGTACAATTTGAAAAAAAAGTTTTCTATTTGAATATATTTATAAATGTCATTTATTTCTGTGATCAAACCTAAATTTTCAGCATCATTACTCCAGTCTTCAGTGTCACATGATCCTTCAGAAATCATTCTGATATTATGAGGATTTGCTGCTCAAGAAACATTTATGATTATCTTAGAAACAAACATTTTATACATATATTATTTGAAATTGAAAAATGTTAACATTATAAATGTTTTTACTGTCACTTTTGAACAATTTAATGTGTCCTTGCATAATAAAAGTATTACATTTAATTAAATAAATAAATAAACAGAATCTTACTGACCCCAAATGTTTGAACAGTAATGTATGTAGCTTTCAACCCAACGTTCTTTGATACATGCAAGTTTAGTTATTGTTCAGAGTATTATTTATATACTTTTATAGTATTTTAGTATTTATTAAAATTTAGAATATTTATATAATATTTATTAACTATATTATAATAATTATTACAGTTTTCTTTTTAATTTTAGTGTTTTAGCTATTTTATTTGTATTTATTTTTCTTATTAATTTTTTTAATTTTTTTACAGTTTTAGTTATTTTAGTACTTTTTTATTTCAGTTAGTTACCATTTCTTTAATATTCAATTTTTCTATCTAGTATTAACATTTTATTTTATATATTTTTAATAGGTTTAATTTTAAGGTTTAATTTTAAGGGATAGTCGTCATTTACTCACCCTCAAGTTGTTCCAGACCTGTATGAATTTCTTTGTTCCTTTGAAAACAAAAGAAGATAATTTGAAGAATATGGGTAACCAAACTTATTTTGTGTTCAACAGAACAAAGACATTTATACAGGTTTAGAACAACTTAAAGGAACACGCCACTATTTTTAAAAATAGGCTCATTTTCCAACTCCCCTAGAGTTAAACAGTTGAGTTTTACCGTTTTTCGAATCCATTCTGCCGATCTCCAGGTCTGGCGGTAGCACTTTTAGCATAGCTTAGCATAGATCATTGAATCTGATTAGACCGTTAGCATCTCGCTCAAAAAAATTACCTAAGAGTTTTGATATTTTTCCTACTTAAAACTTGACTCTTCTGTAGTTACATCGTGTACTAAGACAGGCATAAAATGAAAAGTTGCGATTTTCTAGGCTGATTTGGCTAGGAACTACACTCTCATTCATGCGTAATAATCAAGGAACTTTTCTGTCGTACCACGAGTGCAGCGGCGCAATGATATTACACAGGGCCTGATAATAGGCTAACTTCCGTCAACATAACTAACATGACAACCTGCTTACACAGAGAGCGCTGGGGACTATTTTCAGGTGCTGCGTAATATCATTGCGCCTGCTTTAATCATGGTACGGCAGCAAAGTTCCTTAATTAAAACAACTGTTTAACTCTAGGGGAGTTGGAAAATGAGCCTATTGTCATAAATAGTGGCGTGTTCCTTTAAAGGGTAAGTGATGCTAACAAAACAACACTGCTCCCTAAATCTAATGTGAATTGAATCACGAGGGTGTTTAAATATTCCCAGGCCCACTTACACCATCCCTATAGCGGTGGTCTTCATGCACACAACATCAGAAAACCCAGTATCATCATCTGAGAATGAAAAACCTTTATTCTTTCTTCATGTGCCCTTAGGGAGCGGGTGAACAAGCGGCGAGTGAAAGACATCGTGAAGGAGTTCACCCTGTTGTGCCGCGGCCTTCACGGAACCGAGTACGCCGCAGATTACTGAGCAGAACGCGCGTACGGACACAGTGTGAGGAAACCCAAAATGTACAATTCCCAGAAGCCCTCACTGCGACGTGAATGATACTGACAGTCTGAGAGTCGGGATCTTCCACCAACTCGTCCTTCTCGCTCTCTCTCTCTCTCTTTCAACCACTCTCCTATTGGATTCTGGGGCCTCCGTAGGGCGATCCGAACAGTCGACATCTCCGCTCCCCGCATCTCACGGCATGTTCGCTGGAAACCGTTCTTCGATTCGCCCACGTTCGATCTTCCGCGGCTCTTGGGCTGTTTTCCTTGTGATCATTTGCATCCATTTGAACGAAGAAATAGTGCTAGTTAAATGTTTTTTATTTTTTATTTTGGAGAAATAAAAAGCATATATATATATATATATATAAATATATACACACATATATATTAAAATAAATGCACATAATAATCTAGTAAACCGTGGGGTGACGAGTCCGTGTGCTGCTAACAGAGGGACCAATACAGACTGTTTTTTCTTTTCCTTTGTGGCTTTCTATCTATCTTCTATATCTCTGTCTGTCTAACCCCTCACACTCAATTCTGCCAAAATGTTGTGGACGTTTTTTAATAAAATTATTATTATGATTGTTTTTGATAAATATATACATATATAAATAAGGTCAGCAGCATATTTGGGGACTAGTAAAGACTGGGTGTTGCACAACGAGACAGATGCACAAAGACGATAGTTCACTCGGAGAATAAAACCCACCCTAATGTTCTTCCAAACTAGTGTGATTTCTTTCTTCAAACTCCTCCTTTTGTGTTTGATTGAAGAAATAAAGTCAAACAGGTTTGAAATGACGCAAGAGTGCATAAATTATGACTGGGTTTTCATTTGTGGGTGAACTGTCCCTTTAAATTCGGTTGGTACATGCACACACATCAGACAGTTGAGTGCACTCAACAGGTAATTAAACACGTACCGCTTGTCTCTCTCTCTCTATCTTTCTAGTTTCCGCCCGGCTGCTGCTTGCCGACATGTAGCATGTGTGTTGCGTTACATACGGGCCCAGAATGTGTCATAATCAGTGGACGAGGGCTGACTGTTCTGTCGTGTTCGTTTACTAGTGAGTCACAGAGTGAGAACAAAGGGAGAGACAGAGGAGTCAAATGTACATTAGGGTTTTTTTTGTACCTTGTTTTAATTTATTAAATACATCTGAGATGGCATCACTGGGTTCTGTGGTCTGTTTGTGTGAATGAAGGTGTGAATGCTCGTCACAAGACAGCAAGACCAAACCACAAGCTCTTCAGGTGAGTACGTTTTTTACCCCAGTGAATTATTATTATTTATTTATTTTTTGAAAGGTGTTTATTTTTGCTAGTCAGTTCCTCTATGGTCTCTCAACTTAAAAAAAAAAAAAAAAAAGATTTTCACCATTATTATTGTGCATAAATTGTTCATGAAATACATTTTTAGTATGAATGTTAGCCTTACTGTTATCTAGTTAGTGCAGTATTTCCCAACCTTTTTTCAGTCATGACACCCTTTGAAAATCCATTTTGTGGCTCCCCCTCGCATACGTTGCTAGGGGTGTAACGGTACAGATTGCTCACGGTTCGGTTTGTATCACGGTTTTAGGTTCACCGTTTCGGTACGGTTCAGTATTTGCTATGTTCAGGGAAAACAGGGACTACTGTCAAATAAAAATAATAAGAACAAATAACAGGGTTCCCGCGGGGTCTTAAAAAGTCTTAAAATGTCTAAAATTAAATTTTGTAAATTTAAGGCCTTAAAACGTCTTAAAAACGGCCAGATTTTCACCCGAGGTCTTAAATTTAATTTAATTAGGTCTTAAAAAAAGTGTTCTCCTCGTTCATTTCCAGAAATGCTGGCTGCAGAAAGTTATTAACGTTACACTGAAGCAAAAAAGTATTGAATGGCGAAAGCGGAGCTCAAAGCGGAGCTCTAGAGTCTTTGCTGCTCCGCCCCCAGAGCGTTCGTTCGGTGTGTTGTAGTTCTTTCTGGGGGATATTGGTACACGTACTCGGTGATAAAACTACAAATCCCGTGATAAATGCAATTACCTGCCCGCAAAATACGTCTACATTTAATAACGTTGTATTTTTCTGGACAGAATGAGGCAGACATGCATCGTTTTATATTATTCTAAACAGTGATAAAGTCTGCACTCAATCAGCACTGCATACCTTATTATTATGACAATAGTGAAGGCTTGAAGAACTCAAATACACCATAGCTTGATGCAGTCGTGTTTATTGTCTTCGTTTCATCAGTCAAAGCGTTTCTATTTTCAGTTTATCCTACATCGCTAGCTTCACGTTAGGGCTAACGATTACTTCTCTGAGGGAAATGTGGAGTTTCTGCTCGAGGGCGCCCTCTGGCTTCCAGTATGAATGAAAGTTTGGGTAACAAATATAAAAAATAATACTTCTCTCTAAATAAATTTATATGACAACCCATATGTTTTTCTCCAATGTACAGTTTTTCCCCCACAGTGGATGCATAAGAGGCTCATATTTCATATTAAATACATAGACTTTAAGAAATTTATATCACAGATAAAAAGCACAGAATTTCTTTATTTTTTTAATTTTATTTTTTACAATAAATCTTTAGACCTATCTAATGATTTTTAGTCATAGGCTGTCTGCATATTAACAGGTAACCCAGCAGGTTTTTTTTGTAAAATAAGTTTTCTGTAAAATATAAATGTTATTTTATTAGTATTATTATTATATTGTTATATTTATTCTTAAATACTCTATTTTTATTTTTTTAATAATTAAAATGTTATTGTAATAGTAATATTTCTAATTTTGTTAAATATTTGTATTTATTGAATATAATCATTATTATTAGTCTCGTTAATATATAAACATTAATATATAAAATGTTATATGCATACACTTTTCATTTGTAAAAAAACAAAAAAACAACATAGCATTTTCACCAGAATAATCGCAATTAGATATCTTCCCCAAATCGTGCATCCCTAGTTTATCCTATCACCCTAGTGCATCCCCTGTTCAATCTCTATTAGGATATTAATATGCTGTTTTGTAATCTATTCTATTTGAGGGCAAGTTTGTTTTAGCCTATTTTCATTTTGGGCCTAAGGTTTTGGGCATTTGGCACGTTGTTGGCTGTGGAGGGTTACTAATGTCATTGCTTTTTTTATTATTTCTTTGATTTAAATAATTTTGGTAATGCGTCGTATAGGTCTTAAATTTCAATCTTTATGGTCTTAAAATGTCTTAAAAAGGTCTTAAATTTGACTTTCTGAAACCTGCAAGAACCCTGAAATAATTTAATTTAAGTCTTTTCAGGTACGTCTAACATTAGTTTTCAGGTACAGAAATTGATCAAATGTAAAATAACATTGCATATTTGACTGTATAAATGAAAGATTAATCCTATTAAACTTACAAAGGCTATTCAATCAAGAGCAGTGAGTGATGTCCTTGTCTTTTGTTGTTTGACATTAAACAGACGGCAGTAAAGGCTACTGCCCCTTTAAGACCTAATGCACGGATATGCGTCGTCTTTTCTCGACTGTATAAAGTTTACTTAAGGCATATACAGACTATGTCTGCTAGAATACTCATCAAGATGGACATGTTGACATACTTTTTGTGGGAGTTTGCCCATTTAAGAGCAAGACTTGAAAGAGAACTCAATATTTGCGCGCTGTGAGACGTGTGCGCGCTCTCGGATGAGAGCACAGAGAGAAATCTTCTCACAGCGCGCGAGTCTTCTCATTCGCGTCTTCTGGCACTACACCCGGGTGATGAGGGCGAAAATGACTGGTCATATACGAACATACGGCAGCACTCGCATGCATTGAACAAAGTTTACAAAGAGAGAATTATTTGAAAAATTTGAATGTATATATATATATATATATATTTATTTGAAGGACTTTTACACGGCACCCCTGCTCTCGCGGCACCCTGGTTGGGTTAGTGTGCTCCAAAACAAAGACAAAATTTGCACTTAGAAGATATAAGCATTCAACTTACAGTCCGCAATATGGATCAATGATTTTGATTACATCACTCCAACTTCTCATCAGATTTTCTGTCCAATCAAATGCTCTCTAGAATCTGAAGCCCCGCCCCCTACACTATAAATAGACGCTGAAATCAGTCACTTGTTCAGTGTTCACACATTTACTATTTTCTACATGGTGAATGACACAGTGCACTATATTATAGGGGATAGGGAATTATTCAGAGTGTAATTATGCTTCCATTGGGATGAATGAAGTGTGGTTTCACGCAAACCGGTACAGAGCGGATCATATGATCGAGTCGCTGCAGACCAGAAAACGTATCAGACCTGTTTGAATCCTGCACAGAATGCTGTACTTTAAAAGCGATATGGAGGATAAACGGTTAGAGATTAGGAGGAAACTGGCTTCACTGAGCTCAACGGCTCTGGCCGGGCTCGGGCTGTGATATAAACTAAACGCTATTGGCTATTTTTAAAAAGGGGAGGAGCTGAACAATATGCCTCGCTAAACGCTATTGGCTATATTTTTTAAAGGGGAGGAGCTGTACAATATGCCCCGCCCGGTCTTGTTTCCATGGAAATTATGTCAACACATTGAATAATGCTGTGCATTTCAAGGCACTTTCGGTGGGCCTTTATCAAATGACCTTTTGTGACAACAGGCTTTTCTGCTAAACAAGCAATTCATGAAACTGAAACATTCAAAACAAACCGAATACCTGAAAATTAAGTAAATGGCAGTGAACTGATGTCTATGTCGTTTTTATTTGATAAAGATATGTTTTTTTTAAAATCGTCCTAAATGTAAAGGAATATAAACACACCACAACTATAATGATAATGAACAGTGAACATGAACAATATGGTTGGAATCGCTTTTACAACGTTTTTTTTTTCCAGATGATGATCAATGAACATGACAGCCAATCAGAATCCACAAAGCATTTAAAGCGGCAGACGACAAAACTGCAGAGCGCGCATATAATAAACCTGCCGCTGTGGACACTAATATAGTTCTCATCTTTATAGTTCTCATTCCTGTGTGAACGGGCCTTTACTGCAGTTCTTCATATTGACCAGCAGATGTCTCTATAGCTCTGGAGGAACATCAAGAGATTTTCATGATGAGGACCAGCGGAGAGAGTAGAACTGGTGAACAGATCGGTTTTATTTACTTTACATGACCTTGAAATCTTCAAAGGCATAATTGAAAACAGTCATTTTCTGCTGTCTTTTCCAGTTTAATAAGGCGATTTTAAGTGTTAAACTACATTGTGTCCGTAAGATAAGTGAATATAGGCCTGACATTATTTAATTATGGGTAATTATTGAAAAAAATGCATTATTTGTATAGTGGTGAAGGAGACGCAAAATTATTTACTAATGGCATCCATTTTGTAAAATGACCTTCATAAGTTGGTAACACTTTACAATAAGGTTAATTTGTTAACTACATTAATCACTGGACAATATAGGTGTGGCCAGTCTTCATTAATTCTATATTTCATCTGTAAAAGCAGATTGAAGGTTGAATTAGCAGAGCAAAAGTATTACAAACATATTACAATCCGCACAACATAATGGGAGACATTATCAGAGTTAAAAAGAGGACAAATTGTTGTTGCGCGTCTCGCTGGCTCATCTGTGACCAGGACAGCAAGTCTTTATGGTGTGATATCCTGAGTAATGTAGTAAAATAGTCAATTCTGAGTAAACAGCCAAATCTTTAGTCACTCGTGTCAATGCCAAAATGTCCGTTTCGTTGATGCCAACAGTGCAAATCTTGGGCTGTGGACAATGTGAAACATGTACTGTTCTCTGATGCCACCTTCACTGTCTTTCCCACATCCATGTAAGCTACGCCCCAAAGAGGCTCAACCCGGACTGTGAAGCACGGGATAGATCATTGATGGTTTGTGCTGCATTATCATGGCATTCCTGACTGTGTTTGATGGATGCGTCTCTGCCAAGAACTGCCGAACCGTTCTGAAGGACCATGTGCACCTCATGCTTCAAACACTGTACCCTGAAGGGAGTGCCGTGTGTCAGCATGATAATGCACCAAAACACACACAGCAAGACGTGTGACAGAACGGTCTGATGAACGTGAAAGTGATGTTGAACATCTCTCATGGCCTGCACAGTCACCAGATCTGAGGTATTTTGGAGGAGCGAGTCAGAAAGCGTTTTCCTCCACCAGCATCACGTAGTGACCTGGACACTGTTCTGGAAGAGGAACGCTCAAAATGCCGCTGTGAAGGACCTGTATCTGTCATTCCCAAGACGAATTGATGCTGTATTGGCTGCAATAGGAGGCCCTACGACACTAATACATTACTGTGGTCTAAAACCAGGTTTTTCAGTCTCACTGTCCAACCCCTGTAGGTTTTCCTCATCTCGCTTATTTGTGTGTAATTTGGTATTTTCTGTGATTGCAGTCGTTTATCATTGTGTATAGTAATTAATTTTAACGGTGCATTAATACAGAGACAATATGACACCATTAAAGACGATATAAAGCTTGATTCACCTGTATGTCCTGTTAAACTCTGATGCACTGGATCTCTGGGTTTGGTCCCATTAGTGATTATACTTCATTTGATAGGCTACTGTCTAAATAGCAGGGATTAAAGGAAATTATACTTAAAGGGATAGTTCACCCAAAAGGTTTAATTCTGTCATTAATTACTCGCCCTAATTCCAAACCCGTAAGACTTTCATTCATCATCGGAACACAAATGAAGATCTTTTTGATGACATGTGAGAGATTTCTGTCCCTCCGTTGACAGCTACACAACTACCACTCAAAGAGTGAATTCATTTGAGCTTCCGCAAGAACCAATGAGGTTCATTCTCGTGTTACGCAACACATTTCAGCTTCCGCAAGAACCAATGAGGTTCATTCTCGTGTTACGCATCACGTTTCAGCTTCCGCAAGAACCAATGAGGTTCATTCTCATGTTACGCATCACATTTGAGCTTCATCAAGAACCAATGAGGTTCATTCTTGTGTTACGCGAGAACCAATGAGGTTCATTCTTGTGTTACGCGTCACATTTGAGCTTCCGCAAGAACCAATGAGGTTCATTCTCGTGTTACGCATCACGTTTCAGCTTCCGCAAGAACCAATGAGGTTCATTCTCGTGTTACGCATCACGTTTGAGCTTCCGCAAGAACCAATGAGGTTCATTCTCGTGTTACGCGAGAACCAATGAGGTTCATTCTTGTTACGCGTCACGTTGAGCTATTAGAGCGATTAATTGAGTAATTAAAGACAGAATTTTCATTTTTGGGTGAACTAACCCTTTAAACGGGAACTTAATTGAATCAAACTGACCACAAAATAAAATAATTTCTATAGAAATTAACAAAAATCTAAAGAAATATTGCTAAATTATTACAGTGAACTATGTAATATTAAAGTTTTGATTTATTTTAAACTTTTGCAGCTGTTGTTATTATTAATATCTTAAAGAAATACTTTGTTTATATAAACTTTAACACTACAGTATTTTGACAAATCTTTAGCAGTGAGCCTAAATTCAAGGACTTTGGGACCAGGGGGAATTCTCTCTCTCTCTCTCTCTCTCTCTCTCTCTCTCTCTCTCTCTCTCTCTCTCTCTCTCTCTCTCTCTCTCTCTCAGGTCTTCTTCCTCAGACTCTCTCTCCTGTGTCTCCAGACTGAAGTCATGGAATCAGACATCACTTCATGTCCTGAAGTCTGATCCTCTCAGGAATCATCGGATCTGATGGGACATTTAAGGATGTTTTTCCCTGATGTCTCATATTCACTGCTGTTGTTGGGAATCTCGTGTCTGACTGGCTTCACCAAGACTTCACAGGAGTTCTCAGGTACTAACACCATCATCATCATATCACGCATCATTATCATCCTACTAAAGTTTGCGTATTTATGATAGCCCTTTATGTATTATCCCTTTAACGATTAAAGAAGTCCTCAGGCGTTTAGTCGAAGTTCTCAGCATTGTGTTTTGACTTTCCAGGTTTATTTCTGTCGTTTTATGCATTTTTGAGGTGTCGGTGTCACATGCAAGCGTTTATTTTATCTCCGAGGAAATCAGTGAACATTGTAAGTTAAATTCTTTCGCGGGAACTTCCGTGACCCACGCGATCAAAGAGAAACTGCACGTGCGCGCGCGCGCTCATGGGATTATACTGTTACATGTCACCTTAATATACAGTTAGGCTGAATCTGAACTACTAATGAAAATGCTTCTGTTTGCTTTTTTATTATTATAAATTACAATTTGAGTTATCAAGTTAAATATTGTAATTTGAGTGAAATTGTATATTATTATATAGGTACAGTATTCATATAGCCTAGCGATCCTGTATAAGCTAAATACATGAAGCATTGATTTCATGAACTCTGTTGTTCATATTTAGACTGTTACATCGCTTTCAAAGTGTTATGATTGTTTGATGGTGATACACACACACGGCACTATGTGTAGTTTACCTGTGGTTTATTAAGGTGTGTGTTTTGTGGCTTGTGAAGTAATGAAGGACACAGATATGAATTGATCAGAAACAGCTGTGATGTGGTGAGTGAAGGCAGATCTCAGTGTGTGTGTGTGTGTGTGTGTGTGTGTGTGTGTGTGTGTGTGTGTGATGGCATTCTCTGTTTGTTTTTTAAAGGATTTTGTTTGCATTTCTCTCAATTTACTCAAATGTGCACAGCTTTGCTTTGGACGGAAAATAAACACCAGGGATTTTTTTCCTATCACAATTGAACTTTCATTGACAGTCAGGTTTATTTGTATAGTGCTTTACATAATACAAACTGATTCAAAGCAGCTTTATAGAAGACAAGAGCCTTAATATGTGTGTGTGTGTGTGTGTGTGTGTGTGTGTGTGTGTGTGTGTGTGTGTGTGTGTGTGTGTGTGTGTGAATATAAATAATTCAAATATTTTTTTCACATTGAATCAGTGACCAATATATACTGTATGTATGTATGTATGTATGTATGTATGTATGTATGTGTATGTATATATATATATATATATATATATATATATATATATATATATATATATATATATATATATATATATATATATATATAATTAAGCATATCTTTACACTATTTTTGCATATTTAAATATCATTAATAATTTTAAAAAATCACATTGCTGTAATATATATATATATATATATATATATATATATATATATATATATATATATATATATATATATATATATATATATAAACACAGTATACACACGTCACACAATATATATGTATATATATGAAGCCTATTGCACTGCAACATTATTGTTGTTTAATTGTTTATTTAATTGTAGATTATTTTACATCATGGTAATATTTGTTCTACTTTAATTGCCTTTATTTATTATTATTTATTTCTGCCGATTTAAGTTAATAAAAATGGTTTTCATTCATATTAAAGAAACAAGACTATATTAGAATTACAGTAATGCGAATTGTAACACGTTTTAATTGTCATAGGAATAATCACAATGCAACACATTAGAAATAGGATTTTTATGTTGAAGTAAAGTATAATTTTCTATTTTGAAATATGACCAGGACTTTTGGGATTCTCATGAGCGCCAACAGTTGAGCTGTCCTGTCAAAGAAAAGATGCTCATCAGAATATCACTGGTTATTTCCAGCCAAACACACAGAGTTGTTGTTCTGTTGTGTCGCACAGGACTGATCGTGTGACTCTGAAAGACTCACACACACACACACACACACTCTGGAATGTCCGTTTGATTGACAGGTCCTTGAAGAGGGTGACAGAAGTTGTTGATGGAGACGGAGCATCTGTTGCTGGGCAACAGGCCTGTACATCTGTCCTACAGGAACCTCATTCCTTTGTGTGTATGCTGTGTTTCATCTTGGTTAATTAGCTTCACACACACACACACACACACAGACACACACTTAGATTCATTGTGTGTGTGTTCACTACACAGTGAAAGTAGGCTTAAAGCTGTGGGCGGGGCTTATTGAGGTGCTGAATGGGATGTGTGGCTGTTAAAAGGTCAGTAGGTCAACTGAGGTCAAACCGTTTGATGGATCCCAACACACCATTAAGACTGTCGTACTGTCATTCATGTGCTTCAGTCTTAAAGTCCATATGAAATGGCATTTAAAGGCGTGCTAAGTAACTTTAGGTTTTACCGAAAGGAATGAGCTGCATTTTTGATAAACGCATTTAAAAAGAGATGAAGACTCTAGTCATATCAGAAGAAAAGTTATTTTATTCTTCATAAGAGCATGTTTTGGTGTATGGGTGGGACTTGATTTTCTCTTTCTGGATTTGATTGGCTCTTGATTTTTGGCTGTGATGTTATTGGTTAATGTTTTTGTTCCCCATATGTGTGGCTTTGATTATATTACTAACCATATAAACACTACAGTTCAAAAGTCTGGGGTCGGTAAGATTTTTTTACGTTTTTGAAAGAAGTCTCTTCTGCTCTTCAAAGCTGCATTTATTTGATTAAAAAATACAATAAAAACTGTAATATTGTGCAATATTATTACAATATGAAAGAACTGTTTTCTATGTGAATATATTTATAAATGTAATTTATTCCTGTGATCAAAGCTGTATTTTCAGCATCATTACTCCAGTCTTCAGTGTCACATGATCCTTCAGAAATCATTCTAATATGCTGTGATATATATTATCAATATCAGTTGTGCTGCTTCATATTTTTGTGGAAACTGATACATTTTCCCCCGGGATTCTTTGATTAATAGAAAGTTCAAAAGAACAGCATTTTTTTTTTAAACAGAAATCTTTATTATTTTTGATCAATTATTCACTTTTGTTCAATGTAATGCATCCTTGCTCAATAGAAGTATTAATTTATATCAAAATAAAAATCATAATGATCCCAAACATTTGAAGTCTGTAATTATATATGTTATAAAATACCATGCACTCTCTTTCTCTTCTCTCTTTCTTAACATGATTTAAGAAAGTAACTGCACTCTAAAAAAAAAAAGGTTCTTTATGGCACCAAAAATGGTTCTTGGCTCGTAATCATAAGGGAAGCTTTTTTAGTGCTATATAGCACCAATATTGGTGCTTCAGCAGTTCTTCAGCGGTTCTTCACCGGTTCTTTGACTAAGGTGCTATATAGCACCACTGAAGAAACACTGAAGCACCAAAATTGGTGCTATATAGCACTAAAAAAAGCTTCCCTTATGATTACGAGCCAAGAACCATTTTTGGTGCCATAAAGAACCTTTTTTTTTTAGAGTGTGATTCCAGTTTTAAAGTTAGATTTGTTTCTTTATAAATTTGTCTGTTACCAAACGCTCACAACTCTGGTCACATTTCAAGTCTAATCTCACTCCATCTCTTAGAGTCCTGTCTCTGCCAAGATGGAAAAATCTCTGTCGGAAGAGAGTAAATGCTTGAAATCAGAGAGTTTAGCTGAGGTGAGAGCCGCTCTAATAACCTTTATACTCCAGAAAGCCAAGAGGTTAGAGGTGTGTGTGTGAGAGACAGAGAGAGAGAGAGAGAGAGAGTGTGTGTGTGTGTGTGTGTGTGTGTGTGTGTGTGTGTGTGTGTGTGTGTGTGTGTGTGTGTGTGTGTGTGTGTGTGTGTGTGTGTGTGTGTGTGTGTGTGTGTGTGTGTGTGTGTGTGTGTGTGTGTGTGTGTGTGTGTGTGTGTGTGTGTGTGTGTGTGTGTGTGTGTGTGTGTGTGTGTGTGTGTTTTTTCTGAGGGACTTTGTTCCGGAGGTGGAACTTGAAACCACTGCCTTCTGTTTGTAGAAAAGACCCCCTTCCCCAAACTCCAAGACCCTTTTTCCAGTCCAGGCTTCTCTCTCACACACACACACACACACGCTTTTCTTTACTGTTCTGTTAATTACTGGTGATTGCTAAATCAAGTGCCGCTATTACTATTGTTCATATATAAGGTTTGATTTATGGCTCTGGAGTTGGAACAAACCCTAAAGCCTTTAATAAACTGTATGAATGATTCTTGTTAAGGAGAGGTGTGTGTTGTAAGACAGGTGAAAAAATTCCACAGACCTGCATTGAACGAGGGACCCGAGCCATTTCTATTGACCAGAATATGATAGAGACTTGAGGAGGAACTCTTTTGAGCTGTAACATCATCTACAAACACACACAACACCCTTTTTGCTCAGATGAGCACTGCTTACATTTTCTTCAGAAAATGTACATCTAGTTTCGATCACTGTCTAGAGCAGACACATCACTTATCTTATGTTTTGCAGAAGTGCTTTATCAAAACACCTCTGTGTGTACTCTCTCTCTTTCTCTCTCTCTCTCACACACACACACAGCATCAGGCGGGTTGTGTTTGAGCAGATCCTGTGGTTGGGTTGTTATGTCTGTGGTAGAGCGCTGTCTGTGTGCTGTGATTGTGTGTGTGTGTGTGTGCGTGTGCGCGTGTGTGTGTGTGTGTGTGTGTGTGTGTGTGTGTGTGTGTGTGTGTGTGTGTCTCTCTGTGTGTGTGTGTTATATCAGCAGCACCTCATAACCCTGAGGAGAAATTAAAATGGAAACATATAAGACACTTGTTTGATGTTTAGAGTATATATCTCTATACAATCAATGACTTTTGAGATCCTGAATCTTTAGAGGAGATTACTTATAGTATTATATATTATATTAATTATGCTATATAAATACACACAACCATTCAAACGTTTGGGGTCAGTAAAAAAATTTAGTTTTAGGAAGTCTCTTCTGCTCTGCATGTATTTGATCACAAATACAGTAAAAACCGTAATGTGTAATATTATTACAATTTTAAATAAGTGTTTGAAATATAAATCTTTTGTAATAGTATTAATGTCTTCACTCACTTTTGAGCAATTTAAATACATCCTTGCTGAATAAAAGTATTAATTACACTTAATTATACTTTTACTTAATTATAGCTTTAGCTGTAGTCATAATTAGCTTTAGCTACAAAGTGTCCTTATTAAGATAATGAAGCAAAATTGTGTTTTAATGCTGAGTTTTAACCTCGTTTCTTGACCTCATTAGCCTCGTTCATTATTTTATTTTATTTGTTCTGGACTGTCTGATGTGTGTTCAGACATTATTTTAGCAAAAGTTTGGTAATAACATCAGCGTTATCTATTTCTCTCACTAGCCAACACTTAACCTGCTAACACACACACACACACACACACACACACACACACACACACACACACACACACACACACACACACAGTTAACAGACGCCACTTACACACAAAACTAAAGGTTCTTTATTGGCTCCACGAAGAGCCTTTACATTCCACAAAAGGTTTTTTATAGTGGTAAAAAGTGCACATAAAACACACATATTCATACCAAGAGGTCAAGGTTTCATATCTGGTTAAAAGCTGCATTGTATTCTGATTAGATAAATATCTGTGCATTTTTATGATATGTTATATTGTAGCAGCCGTCATTGAGCTGAGTGGGAATGTTAATGGACAACATCAGGTGTTACAGCTCACATTTAACAAAGGAAAAGATAGATGATAGATAGATGGATGTGCAGTGGGAGAAAACACAAGTAGAAAGAGAGAGAGGAGAGCAGAGGTGGAGGAGCAGATGAGAACAAGGAGCTTTTGTTTTGTTGATCACATCCTGATCCGTTAAAGCGCTCTCGCTCACTCTCCTTCTCGCTCTTAGAGAAAAGCAGCCATAAAACTTTTTTCCCTCCCTTTATTGCATTGAGTTTGTTTTCTTCAAGCACTTTTCTTTATTATTTGGTGTTTTCAGATTCACCTGCACCTAAACTGCTCATTTCAAAATGTAGCTCTTGATTGTTTGTTTTACATCTTCATCTTCTCTTGAATTCGATTTAACCCTTTAATTGATTTCTCAACCGTACGGTAGACATTTAGACATTACTTGGAGTGTGAAAAAAATCTTCTAAAGCTCTATTGCCTCACCCACTTGTCTGCTTTTGGCATGGAGGGATGGGACAGCATCAGTCTGACGAATGAAGTTGCTGATTGGTCATCAAATAATAGGGTCAAACATCAGTTAATATCAGTTAATTAGGGAATCAAACCATAATGTTGTAGTTAGTAGGGTGTAGTCTAAACAATAAAAATATGGCAAAACATAAGAGAAATACAGAAACACCTGTTTGCCATAATTTTCCAAAAGTATGCGTGACCGTACGGTTGATATGTCTGTAAAGTGTTCATTTCCTTTTTGTATTATAGTCACATTTAAAGTGCCTTTCTAGGTTATTTTTATTTTGCAAACTCTCCTTTTATGAAAATATATATATTTTTTACTTTTAGTTTTTCATCATATTAACCCTGTAAAGCCTGACATATGAAATGGTAGTAAAAAAAATCTACTTTTTTAATGGAACAGTTTATTGAAGGTTTAGACAAAATATATTTTTTAAAGAAAATGCATATGCTTTTTGTTGAGTATCATATTTGATACATCAGGCTTTTATGGCTCATATAGTGAGAATATGGAGGTCATATTTAAGGAAGAGAAAACATCTCAGTTTTATTCAGAGGCCAAAATTGAGCTGAAATATGCAATTTGGTGCAAACACTGATATTTAAACTATATGGCTAAAATGTAAGATGATATTCTGATAGCCTGTAATGTGATTTTCATAACAATATAACAGAATACTCACAAATTATATAAATATTAGTGCTGTCAAACGATTAATCACAATTAATTCATCATGACGTTTGTGTTTACATAATATATGTGTGTGCTGTGTATAATAATTATGTATAAATACACACACATGCATGTATATATTTAAGATTTATTTTTATATTTGTATATTAAATATTTATGTTTATATATAATATAAATTATATAAATACATATACAGTACATGCAAATATTTCTTAAATACTATATATACGTGTATGTGTGTGTGTGTGTGTATTCAAGTTTTATAATAATTATACACAGTACACACATATATTATGTAAACAAGCTTTTATTTTGGATGGATTAATCGTTTGACAGCACTAATAAATATCATTCGTCACTCTATATCTGCCAATAATATGTCTCGCAAGATGATATTTAAATTCTTAGTTTTATGATCAAAGCTCTGTAGTTTAAATACATAATTCAATGCAATACCATGAAGATTGAGAGATGAACAAATAAACCTTCCTCGAAAGCCTGAAGGATTATATTTGATATTGATACTCACAATCTGTGTTGGATTATGCTCAATATGATAATAAGTGGCAGATCACAGGGCTTGCTGCAGTTGAATATCTAAATGTCTGAATATTATAGTATAAAAAACTATGTTGAGGACGCAAGATAATTTAATAATTAGGCTATAATATGACTGCGTAGTGAACCGTACTCATATTTAAACAACTATCGCTTTGTGTTGTTGGTCAGATAAAATGACACAGAACAGAAAAAAACGGACATTAGATCATTTTTCATTGCACCAAAACCTCAAGTAAGTACAAAATGGTTTTTGTGGTATTACATGTACGATTTTGGCTGTATTATTTGTGTCCCCTTCAAAAATTGCTCTTGAGAAATGATATGTTTATTGTCCCCCCCCAACTGTTTGATGAAATTTACGCCCCTGCCTCCGCATATAAACTTAATAAAGCCTGAACCTCGTCGTCGGATAATCAGTCGTATTTTTTAAACTCCATTGTTTATTCGAATAGTAAATGACTCTTACAGTGTGCACCGTGACAGACTTTTAGGTTGAAATAAAATGCTGCGTAAACTCAGCCAATCATGTTCAGCGCCCAAGTCCCACCCCCGAAAGTTCCTGAACTTTGAAAAAGTACTACCTCGTGAGCAGGGCCGTTTTGAGGGGGAAATTTTTATCCGGAACATCATTTAGACCCTGGTTCCTGCGGTCAAAACACACCGAGTTCCCCCCCAAAGTCCCTAGTTCCTGGGGAAAGTTCCTGCGGTGGAAACGCGGTATAGGTTTTATAGGGTTAATGGTTTTCATTTACGATACTAACACTTCTCCTGCATATGGAGACACGTTTTTCAATTCAAATCTTTCTCTCCAGTCCAACCAGACCGTTAAATGACACCAAGCTGAAAAAAAAGTTACCAGTAGTTCAAAAATCATCATAGTTATGGCATCACAAGTGTAAAAGGCTGAAAATAGTACAGGAACAACCTCTGCTGCTGGAAATCAAATCAAGTGAAATAGAGGAGGCAGACATTTAGAAAATGTTTTACATATACACACAAAAAAAGGTTCTTCAATCTTTCTCTTATTGTGTTCTGCAGGAAAAAAAATCACAGCATACTGGTTTGAAATGATACGAGGGCGAATAAATAACGACAGGATTTAAAAATTATTTTTGGGTGAACTATTCCTTGAAAACTCTGAGATCTAAGCCCCTTCAGCTGATCTGTGTGTGTGTGTGTGTGTGTGTGTGTGTGTGTGTGTGTGTGTGTGTGTGTGTGTGTGTGTGTGTGTGTGTGTGTGTGTGTGTGTGTGTGTGTGTGTGTGTGTGTGTGTGTGTGTGTGTGTAATTCATTAGCAGCCTCTAATCTCTATTGTTGTGCCATGTTGACACTCTCTCTGCACACACGTGCACACACACACGTTTTATGGGGACTTTCCATAGACTTAATGATTTTTATACTGTACAAACTGTATATTCTCTCTCCTTACACTAACCCGACCCCTAAACCTACCCATCACACACAACTACAGGCATTTATACATGTTCAAAAAACATCACTTAGTCTGATTTATACGCTGTTTTCCTCATGGGGACCAAAAATGTCCCCACAGGGACAAGGATTTTGTATATTGCCATCCTTGTGGGAACATTTCATAGAGTTTACCTAGACCACACACACACACTCAGTGTTGTGTGTTTCCTGTTTTCTGAGGTTGAGCATCAGAGGTCACGTCAGGTCATCCTGAGGTTAATGACAGTTTTTAGAATAAATCATATGCTCATTTAGAGCTTTGATGTGACCACTGTCCATTTATTTAAGCAGTATTTTGCCCTTAAGCGTTGAGCGTGTGGTTTAGGGTGTGTGTGTGTGGTTCCTGTTGGCTGGAGATGGTCTCCTAACAGCTGCGTGCAGGTTTTGAGGGAATTCCTCCTCAATATCTCCTCTCTCATGTTAAATTCCGCTCTATAATTTTCCAGAAATATCCCCCGCGGGCGGCAGTAGAGCCGCTTTAGTGCCGCTCCAGTGAGTCACGCTAAAGACTTTCTGAGGACTAAAGACGATTAGTTGCACCAGTTCGGCTCTTGTCACATTATACACACGTGTTAATTCAACCATCTCTTTCTTCTGACCAGAAGACATTAAAGACATTTTTACTTGCAATTGAATAAAATAATCAAAATAATCATTTATTTTTTTAGATGATGGAGCGCCCGCTGAATTAAACATGCAAAATAGCAAAGGTCATATCACAATAGTGTAACTACAGTTTGAAATGTTCATCATTACATACTGCATAGTGTTTTGCATACTAATAAGAAAAAGGCATAGTCTATTGTTAAAGTTGTAATATTTTAACACAATTTTATTCAACATGTATGCATTGAATTGGTCGAAAATGACTAAATGCATTTATGGGTCATTTTTTGATTCACTATAAATTCATTATTTTCCTAAAAAAAAACAAAAAAAAAAATACAAATTGATCTACAATATTTCATTTATAAGATACTCTTTTAATATTTTTGAAATTCAATTGACTTTTTGAGTTGTGGTGTTTCAAAGACCTAAAATGTCAGGTGGTGCGACCAGCAAATTTACATTTAAAAATATCAATTCCCACTGCAATGGCAAAATGAAGTAAGAAATATAAATGTAAACCATTATATAATGTATACAAATAGAAACTCCTTATGGAAAATTGTGTTCTGAACACATAGAAAAGTGTCCGTTTATATGAATTGGACTAAAAGGGCAATACATAGAAAAGGGAAAGGGAATTTACCATGTGATATGCATTTTACAATGATTCATATCTATATGAATATTATTTTAAATTAATATATGATCGCACCACCTGACATTTTCTGGGTGGTAAAATCAGAAATCTTGTTTAATAATGAATTAATGCTTTCTTAAAGTCTGTAAAACCAATATGAATCAACCCCATACATTTTTTGGACATAAAAATGCATTTTAAAACACTTTTGCCTAAAATTATTATTTTTTTATCTTTAAAAAAATTATTATTTTTCTAATTTGTCATTGACCCTTATAATTTTACAAAATACTTCTATTTCAAATAGATGCTGTTCTTTTGAATGAATCCTGAAAAAATGCATCACCGTTTCCACAAAAATATTAAGCAACGGTATGTTTTCATTTGATTAATGTTAAAGCATTGTTGAGTCAATCTCTGTATGTGGTGCATCTCGTATTATAATGAAACATGATCAAAATTTCCCCCAAAGGAAATTATGTACATTTAACACAAACAAAAAATACAAATCTTCTAATATGTATTTTTAAGGCTTTTTAATCCATTGCCCTTTTAATGAAATGTTTTCATATACACAATAAATATTGTTAAATATCATCATATCCTGCTCATCAAAGGGTCATGAATTCAAAAATGCACCACATTTGAAGATTGACCCTGTAGTCTGAACAGTGTCTGTTTGTGTGGATGCTGATGAATGTTGTCAGATTGTAGTTTCCGCTCCTGTTGAATGTCAAATGTTCAGAAAATAAGAAAGTATGCAGGACACACACACACACACACACACACACGCACACACACACACACACAGACAGCTCACCTTTCACAAATAACACTGAACGCCAAACAGGCCGAGTGCTGGATAGTGCGTGTGTGTGCATGTGTCAGTGTGTTTATTGTGTTTTGCTTCACGTTACTCTGCAGACGTGTGGAATTCGCCCGTCATCCCTCTCCACCAATCACAGCGCAGCATCATTTAAACAGAGGGAAACTCCAGCACTACTAACGCCTGTTTTCTCTCTCTGTCTTTTCCACTCTGTTTCTAATTGACCATCTCTCATCCAGTGTCTGTGTTTTAGGGCACTAGGAGGGCAGTAAATTACCCCCTTTTGCCCTCTCACATCACATGACCGAGCACATGACACTTCCACTTTTTCCACTTCATCCTCTTTTTGGTCCATGTTTCGAAATGGCCATCTTTTTATTTTTGCGGTATTCCATATGTATACTACTTTTGCCAAAATTTCATCATTACAACATTGTAATCCTCAATGCAATGCATGTAACTTGACCATAGTTATATACATAGATTCCTCATTAGTGAATGAATGAATGCCTTTTATTGTCACTATACACATATACAATGAGATTAAAAGCCACTCCTTTTTTCAGTGCCAACATGTACGTAAAAAAAATAAAAATAAAAAAATAAAAAAATAAATAAAAATAAAAAATAAAAAGTGCCTGCGCGGATCGCTTGAATGAGGATTCTACGTATATATATCTATTAGGGGTGGCACGGTACATGGAAAAAAACCGAACCGTTCGGTTCGCTTGTGTCGGTTCGGTGTGTGTGTGTCGCACGGTTCGCGCCTGCGCAATGTATCCTCGTGCCCGCATGTTACCTCAGACAGCTGGTGTCCTTTTCGCGCGAAATAAGAGGTTTGTGTGGACATACAGTAAAGTAAAAGTGGAGTGCTGCAGGTCACGTCACATGTAGAAATGAAAGTGGGAGAGATAAGGAAGGCTGCCGGAGTTGGAGGATGCGCTAGCATCGTATAGCAGGGAAGATGCAGTGCGAGAGCGGGTGCTGCGCGACTCGCGAGACAAACACTGCCAGTGTGTGTATGCGCAGCGGGCACGCGCGGCGCGGCACCCGCTCTCGCACTGAACCGCGGCTGGTGTGAGAGAGAGTGTGTCTGGTGTGTGTGTGTGTGTGTGTGTGTGTGTGTGTGTGTGTGTGTGTGTGTGTGTGTGTGTGTGTGTGTGTGTGTGTGAGTCTGTGGGAGATTGAGTGTGTGTGTGAGTCTGTGGGAGATTGTGTGTGTGTGTGTGTGTGTGTGTGTGTGTGTGTGTGTGTGTGTGTGTGTGTGTGTGTGTGTGTGTGTGTGTGTGTGTGTGTGTGTGTGTGTGTGTGTGTGTGTGTGTGTGTGTGTGGGTGTGTGTGTGTGTGTCTGTCTGTGAGAGTGTGAATCTGTGGGACAGGCAAATATAGTCTGTCACATTTTCCAGTGTTCTCCTCCGAGCCCTGTCTGTCTCGTGCTTTGATTTATGAAGGGCAACATATCTGCTGCAAATGCGACCGTGTTCCCCTCTGTCTCATACACACATTCATATAACATGCTGTATATAAGTAGTTCACATGATAAATGTAACATTTAAAAGTTAAGATATGCTTCTAGTTCTAATAATTTAAACATGCCTTTGAAGTTTGGGCAAAAACTTCTGGCAGTGTTGTGTTTTCGTGTATTTTATGTTATTTTTTCCCAGCGCTGGATGTCATATGGTGATTGTGAAACACACGGGACACTTGGTGAAATGTGTTAATCAGGTCAGCTGAATTAAAGCCACAGTGCATTGTTCTGATCAAAATTGATATGATTAACATGAAAAATGTACGGCAATGTGTCGGACTCGGTTGACAGCCAGTTAGGAAACAACTTGATATAACAATTTTTAATACTGTATCCTAATTGTGGATGATTAAGCCATATATATCATATGCTGAAGTAAATTTCTGGAGTGTTAACGATAAAAAACAACAACAAAAAGAACCGTACAGAACCGAAAACCGTGACCCTAAAACCGTGATACGAACCGAACCGTGGGTTTTGTGAACCGTGCCACCCCTAATATCTATGACCCGGCTGGTATTTTGACCTTACTCACAGGAAGTGATGGCGGTCTGGAGAGCTGATGACATTCGTCTGATATGAGGTGAAATAATAGCATAAATACCGTTGGGTTTCTCGCAGAGACTGATCGTTTCGCGTCTTAAGACATCAATGTGTCGTCACGAGCCTCAGGGTTTAATTTGAAGTCGTCTGTGCATGTTTTTTTTTACTCTAATAGAATTAGACCCCATTCACATGCATTATACCACTGGCACACAGCAACGGTTGGAGTTAAAAATCTTCATTTGTGTTCTACTGAAGAAACAAAGACACCTACATCTTGGATGCCCTGGGGGGTAAGCAGAAAAAACATTAAATTTTCGTTTTTGGGTGAACTATCCCTTTAGCGCAGGCTGACTGTGTCAACAGAAGCCAATGCTATCAATTAACAACCTCGTAGCTCACAGTCTTTAAAGGTTTATAAGCTATCGTTCAAATTCAATTTCCCTATGGAGAAAACAAATGGAGTTTTTGCTTCTGGAACCCGACTGTTGCTCTCTTCCCTGCAGCACTGGCTCTTTCTGTCTGTTATGACCTGGTTTTATTCTTGTCTTCTGTTTATTGTATGTTGTGTTCAGGTAAACCTCCACCTGAGCTGCTTTAAAGCGCTTCATATTCGTGTGATCGCTGGCCTAGAGGCCGTTCTCTGATTGGAGATCCCACACAGGTGTTGTCTGTCATTTGAGCCGTGATTGGTGAAAGGAGCTGTCAATCAGCGGCTGGAATGTTGGCTTCTTTCCGAGAACAATAGCAGGAGGGATTGTGTTCGGAAAGCCTAAAGCACTCCGAGGAATCCCGAGTGGATTGTACAGCATTCCTTTCATGAGCAGGAGAACAGGCCTTCTGTATTACACCAGTCTTTCAGCATTATTATTTCATTATTTTTCCATCAGTATGAATGCATTTGAGTATCTTTGTTATTTTTGCTATTTATCTGAGGCCGATTACAACCATGTTGCATGGTGACCATGCGATTTATTATGAATTTTAATAAAAAGGTGTGCAGTAACCAGGAAACTCCCATTGGGAAAGGGAAAATCCTAACGAAAAGCTCTTGCTATGCATTATACATATTTGATGCGAATGTTATCATTAACATGATATCACAACAAGGAAATTTCAAACGTTTCAAAACACTTTTTCATCTTAAAGTCGGCATGAAGCGGAAGTTGCAAGCCTTTTCTTACTTATTGTGACGTACAGAAATGGCTTCTGGAACAAGAACAAATGTAGGGCGGGACTTTGCTCATGGGGAATTGATTGGATGGTTGTGACTTGCTATTGGTTGATCTCATGTGATTGACAGGTTGCCCCGCCCTCGTGCCAGTAAACACATCATCAGGCGAGATGCTATAGGGGAAGATATTTTGATTGAAGACTATGAGGCACATGAATAAAAACAACAATGATGTGCACAGATAAATCATTTATAATAAATACTGCAATATTTCATAAAAAAGACTTTAAGCTCACATTTATGACTAGCATATCCGTTTGAGATGAACGCAATGAATTTTAGGAATAGATTGACGTGATGCAGTCACTCTCAGCGTCTTCCTCTCTGATGATTGACAAGCTTTGAATAGTTAAATGTGTGTTTCCTGATGTCATAAGCCCCGCCCCCTGATTTCTGTGGTCTTGTTACTGTAACTGTGTCTAAATGCGCTGACCGTGACAAATGAAGCTCATTAAGATTAATAGAGGATAAAGGAGCCTTGATTGTGTGTGTGTGTGTGTGCGTGCGTGCGTGCGTGCGTGCGTGCGTGTGTGTGTGTGGTCCTGTTAAACCCTATGTTATTGGGACAAAATGTCCCCACAAAGATGGTCCCCATGAGGAAAACAGCTTATAAATCATACAAAATTATGTTTTTTGAAAACGTAAAAATGCAGAAAGTTTTGTGTGGTCAGTAGGTTAAGGATTATGGGATAGAATATACAGTTTGTACTGTATAAAAATCATTATGTGTATGGAAAGTCCCCATAAAAAACACGCAAACTGTGTGTGTGTGTGTGTGTGTGTGTGTGTGTGTGTGTGTGTGTGTGTTGAGCCTTTGGTGGTCTGATCCCTGCAGGTCTGGGCTGGTTGTGTATATTGAGGTAATGTTTAGTGCTTTGTGTGTCTGTGTTTCCATTATTCCTTTGATGAACAGAGTTGACATCACTCACTCGGCACGGAAGTGTTTGTGTAAAACGCTTATTTCCGTTGTGAAGCTGGACTGTTAGGATAAGACACTTTCTTTGTTGAACCTACTTAAACAGAAAGCAGAAGCACTCATTTAACAGTACTGATGTGGTTACTTACTGAATAATATATTGGGTAGTTCAGGAGCACCTTAGACAACAGACAAATCACACTCGTTTTTTTTTCTTCAGAGTTTGAAAATGAGATATGTGAGAAGATGATAGTTTACAGTGAATGATAATAACAGCTGTGTTTTCTTTCTATGGAAGGTTATCTGTCCCGTGTGCTGAGGAATTACACAGAACAGGCATGTGACGGAGAATTCCTGATTGTCCGCTGTCCGCCCAGAACCTCCATCACCGTCCAATCGGCTTTCTACGGCAGAAAAGACCCCTCCCACTCACCTCAGTGCCCATCCACTCATAGCAGTGCTGGAACAGGCTCAGTCAATGACATCACTTCCTGTCATGTGTCAACATCTTTGCAGGTAATACACAAATGAAAAAAGAGTATTTATATAATATTATAGTATTAATCAATATTTGTTTTTATTTACTTTTTTAAATGTTTCATTTTGGAAATTTTCAAATACTTCAATTTCAACTTATTTATTTCAGTTAGTTGCCAAGGCAACATTTTAACAAGTTTTTCATCTAATATTTATAAGTTAATATAGCTTTATTTCAGTTACCGAAAATAACTTTTGTTTTATTTAACAATAACAACACTGTTTCCAGATAAATAAAACCAAAACCTGCCCCAGCGGGAAAAAAAAAAAGGTTTTAAAGGTCCCATGGCATGAAATTTTCATTTTATGAGGTTTTTCAACATTAATATGAGTTCCCCTAGCCTGAATATTGTCCCCAAGTGGCTAGAAATTTTGATCGGTGTAAACCGAGTTCTGGCTGTCTTTCTCTGCCTTTGAGAAAATGACAGCCCAGACGAGCTGATCTTGAATTCTCCTGTTATGACGTCCACACAGGAACGGTTTCCTCCCTTTCCTCCGCCCAGAGAATCTGGCACGCCCATGCGAGGGCCATATTTGTTTCTCCTCGAGAGATCATGGCTTGTGAACGAGTGAATGCTGGCAGTTTCTCAGTGTTTGGATGTACAAATGAAAACAGAAGTCTTTTTTCAGTTCCTTCTGATCTGTGATCAGTGATTTCTGATGTGTAGCTAATTATTCAAGTTCACAGTCACACAGAACTTTATTATTCGTGCACACACTGCGGCTTCTCTCTCTCCTGACAGAACGGTGTTTTCGTGTTTTCTATCTTGTGAGTCAGTGTTTTTGTACGTCCTCGTCGCGTCTATCTGTTCTAAAATGTGCATACAGTCGTGAGTTTCTGCTCAACGTCAGCAGAGCCACATCTTTAGAGATAAACCTCACGCACCTGAAGCTCGGGCTGCACTGACCGGTCGGCCTCCAACATCCCCGACCCCCAGTTCTGCATCTGGCCCACAGCGGAGGCACCAAACGCGGCGTGAGATTAAGCAGAAGGGGGGTAAGCGTGAGGGTCTCCGGGCTAGCCAGCCTAGCCCCACAATAAACTGGATTACATTCGATTACTGCTGTTGCGTCTTTGTTTGCGCTGTGTACTCAATGCGCGTCACTGATGCTTTTCATATGATAGGACAATATCTTAAAATAATGCTATAATCAACACTTACTCGTAACTCGTTCATCTCCTGTAATGGTACATTACATGTGTTACAAAGTTGGTAATAAGGAGGAAGACAGACTCGGTGTGACTGGGACTCGTGTTTATTCAGAACTCTCGGATACAAACAAAATAAACTCGCGCTGACAGCGCTCTCACAACTCAGTACAATATCACTTCGTTAGCAATCTCTCTGTCTCTGGTCCATTGATGTCCATTCTTTTGAACCGGTTCTTTTTAGTAAACCGGTCTAATCAGTTCACTAAATCGGACTGAATCGTTCTAAACGGTTCGCGTCTCGAGTCAGCGCCTGATCCATCATTTACTAAAGTTACTAACTTTCTGACATGAGTGACAGTCCCTCCGACTAGAAATAAACTAATAACCTGAAGTTAACTACAACAGTTCACTGAACTGAAACGTGCTGAGAGAACTGATGAGAAGTGACATCCGTCTCTCTGGCAGGCCGCAGGCTTGTGCCTCATAGACCTTG
>NC_137105.1:6562879-6575379 GCF_949357685.1 Gobio gobio
AATGATGTCAGATGTATCAAATCAAGCAGTAGGCATGCAGACGCTTCTACAAACATTTGTGAAAGAATGGGTCGCTTTCAGGAGCTGATATAGGTTGAAACTGTAATAGGTTGCCACCTGTGCAATAAGTCCATTTTTTTATATTTCCTCACTACTAAATATTCCACGCTCAACTGTTAGGGGTATTATAACAAAGTGGAAGCAATTGGGAACAAAAGCAACTCAGCCATGAAGTGGTAGGCCACGTAAAATCACAGAGCGGGGTCAGCGCATGCTGAGGGTCACAGTGCCAGAAGTCGCCAACTTTCTGCAGAGTCAATAGCTAAAGATCTCTAAACTCTGTGTGGCCTTCAGATGAGCTCAAGAACAGTGTGTAGAGCTTCATGGAATGGGTTTCCATGACCGAGCAGCTCATCCAAGCCTTACATCACCAAGTACAATGCACAGCGTGGGATGCAGTGGGGTAAAGCACGCCGCCACTGGACTCTAGAGCAGTGGAGACGTGTTCTCTGGAGTGACCAATCACGCTTCTCTGTCTGGAAATCCGATGGACGAGTCTGGGTTTGGCGGTTGCCAGGAGAACGGGACTTGCCTGACTGCATTGTGCCAAGTGTAAAGTTTGGTGGAGGGGGGGTTATGGTGTGGGGTTGTTTTTCAGGGGTTAGGCTTGGCCCCTTAGTTCCAGTGAAAGGAACTCTTAATGCGCCCGCATACCAAGACATTTTGGACAATTTCATGCTCCCAACTTTGTGGGAACAGTTTGGGGACGGCCCCTTCCTGTTCCATCATGACTGCGCACCAGTGCACAAAGCGTCGCTCCATAAAGACATGGATGAACGAGTTTGGTGTGGAGGAACTTGACTGGCCTGCACAGAGTCCTGACCTTTGGGATGAATTAGAGCGGAGACTGAGAGCCAGGCCTTCTCGTCCAACATCAGTGTCTGACCTCACAAATGCGCTTCTAGAAGAATGATCATAAACACACTCCTAAACCTTGTGGAAAGCCTTCCCAGAAGAGTTGAAGCTGTTAGAGCTGCAAAGGGTGGGCCAACTCCATATTAAACCCTACAGATTAAGAATGGGATGTCATTAAAGTTCATGTGCATGTAAAGACAGGCGTCACAAAACTTTTGGCAATATAGTGTATGTTTGATCATCATACATTTTAGATGTTGTCTTTGTATTGATACTGGCAGTTCTTGGTCAAAATAATCTGCAGAATAATCTAAATCTAGAGACGAATCAGTTTGTTTTGATTGAGAAACACCTTCAGGCTTTACAAATTCACATCACACATATAATAACTACCTCTTATGCAATTACTTACATTAAACGTCTTAAACAAACACACACACACACACACACACACACACACAGATCCTGCAACACCTGTGCAAATGTGAATTACATCACATCATCTCAGGTGTTTGATTTCCCTTCATTTCTCCTGTTTCTACATGTTTGTGTTTGTATCTGTGCGTGTGGAATATGATGCTGTCAGTGCGTCTCATTGTTACTGTTCCAGCATCAAAGGAGAAAACTGTGTCGTTTTGTGCCTGTTCTGGGGAAGTGCTCTGCCAGGAACATGCTTGAATTCAAGGAAACTTCTCGGATGTGTGGGAGGAAATTCAGTTCACTCTCTTGTTGTCCTGAGATGAGTATCAGCTAATCTCATCTCCTCTTACACTCCTGGAGGGTGTGTGTGTGTGTCCAGGCAAACCCTACGTTATTGGGACAAAATGTCCCCGCAAAGATGCCAATATGCGAAATCCTTGTCCTTGTGGGGACATTTTTTGGTCTCCATGAGGGAAACAGAATTCGTTTATTTTTATTTTTGAATGTAAAAATGCCTGTAGTTGTGTGTGATGGGTAGGTTTAGGGGTAGGATTAGTGTAAGGGGACAGAATATACAGTTTGTACAGTGTATAAACCATTACGTCTATGGAGAGTCCCCACAAAGATAGTGAGAGACTGTGTGTGTGTGTGTGTGTGTGTGTGTGTGTGTGTGTGTGTGTGTGTGTGTGTGTGTGTGTGTGTGTGTGTGTGTGTGTGTGTGTGTGTGTGTGTGTGTGTGTGTGTGTGTGTGTGTGTGTGTGTGTGTGTGTGTGTGTGTGTGTGTGTGTGTGTCTGTCTGTCTGTCTGTCTGTCTGTTTATATGAGTGTTTTTGTGTTTGTGTGAGAGATTTGAGTGATTGTGTGAGAGTGAGTGAGTGTGTGTGAGAGAGTGTGAGAGAGTGTGAGAGAGTGTAAGAGAGTGTAAGAGAGTGTGAGAGAGTCTGTGAGTGTGAGAGATTTGAGTGATTGTGTGAGAGTGAGTGAGTGTGTGTGAGAGTGAGTGAGTGTGTGAGAGAGTGTGAGAGAGTGTAAGAGAGTGTGAGAGAGTGTGAGAGAGTGTGAGAGTGTGTGAGTGTGTGTGTGTGAGTGTGTGTGAGTGTGTGTGAGTGTGTGTGAGTGTGAGAGTGTGTGAGAGTGTGTGAGAGTGTATGTGAGTGTGTGTGAGAGAGAACAACACCCTCTTAAGCAGTGCTTGACTAATCACTCTGACACTGAACTCAATGACGAGGTTAATGGGGTCTGTTTTTCTCTCTGGACTTCCTGTCAGGTAAAGACTGAGAGTGTTTGTTTCACCAGAAGTTGCTCAAGAACCTCCATCCGTAGAGTTAAAGGTCATTAAAGCCATTAAAACTGAATCAATCAGAACTTAAAGACCTTTAAAACATTTGGAACACATTTGATTTTGAAAGAAACTGAATATTTAGCAGGAAGTAGTGTAGAGCAGGATTGTGATAATATTGGATAATATGTGTCACCATCTGCATAGTCTTTGTTACACCATTAGTCATTTCACATGTAGAGAAAGGTATTTCTTTATGAACTATAATCATGGGCTTCCGGTAACGGCTGTACGCGAGTCTAGTTCCGGTGAAAGAGTGACCTCTGACGAACGCAGAAACGAAGAGCATAGAGCAAAACAAAACACCGGTCACGAATTAGAAGAACGAGAATTTTTAAAGGGTCATGAAACCCTAAACCAAAATTTCTGAGATTTTAACAGAAGTATGCGTGTTGAACATAATGGAAGACAATGTTAGCATCTGTTAGTTTTGATTGTGGGAGAAAACTGGTTAATTTTAAACCTTTTTGCTCTATTTTCAACTTCCTGGTTTAAATTCGTCTTCGTGTCAACGTCATAGGCTGTGACGTTTTCTCGTACTATAGTACGGCGATGACTCATCGGTAGGGCTGTACGATTAATCGAAAAATAACCGAAACCGACATTCAGAACCTCTAACCGACGTATTTTTCCCATGTCGGTTATTTCGGTTTTCACGTGACTCCGCCCCGTCAGTCACATCAAGTGCAGTTTGAAGGCATAGAGAGATGCAGGAGCGGTTATCTGTGTTTATAGATGCCCAGAATCACTATAGTAACTGCATGTTTTACACAGTTTATACAGGTCAGTTAATTGCTGTTCTTCATATAGCCTACCGCTGACGCGCACACACACACACACACACACACACACACACACACACACACAAACACACACACACACACACACACACACACACAGACGGCGCGCGCAAGCCCTGAAGCCGCTTTCACTTTCGTGCTCATAAAGTTTGTCAAGTACATGCGTTTAAAGGCTTGCCAGTTTTAACATTTAAAGCGATTGTGCACTATTCAAAAACAACAATACGGAAAACGTATCCGTTCAGTGCTCAGCTTTTTTCTGTGACAGAGAGCCGAGCTGTGTCACGTCTCTGAAAACACACACCCTGAAGGAAGACTCTTTCACCTGCGTCCTCACAAAGCTTGTCATTTGTATGTGGTTTAAGTCCTGCCAGTTTGAACATTAAAGCGAGTTTCGACCATCAGATGTGTATTATGTTGAACTAATGCCTGATATATTGTGACAAACGAACACTCGTACAGAAGCTCGCACATCACGTGAAGATAGCGCGCAGAAATGCAGTGTCAACGCTGTCCTGTGACTAAAGTTAAGTCACTAAAGTAGCTTAGAAACTCAACCGTTATAGCATATATTTTAATACCTTTGAAGTACAAACCACAGCTTCATAATGAATAGAGACGGTATGAGTAATTCACACACAATCACTCTCTCATTAATGCATTCAGATAAATGTAATGTAGGCCTACTGTGCTAATTTATCTGTATCTGATGTACAACAAACAGAAATCTGCCCCATAGTCAATAACTGCTGAAAGAGAACCGTTTCCTTCAAGTGTTTTAAAATCACAAAGCAATGCACTTTTTCATTAGAAAAAAAAAATCCACCTGTTCTATATATAAATGTGTA
This sequence comes from Gobio gobio, assembly GCF_949357685.1. Taxonomy (NCBI): domain Eukaryota; kingdom Metazoa; phylum Chordata; class Actinopteri; order Cypriniformes; family Gobionidae; genus Gobio; species Gobio gobio. The sequence continues at coordinate 6,567,202 of NC_137105.1, forward strand.
GAACATATTTACAGTACAAACCTTATCAGTGAACTTACTCAAAAACCTTATGAGGGCAAAAAGAAAGCAAAATAATCGTTCATTAATCGTAATCGAGGTAAAATTTTCAATTACTCAAGGTTTTTATTTTTGAATCGTTATAGCCCTACTCATCGGTGTCTCTTAATTATTCATGAGACTGCGTGTCTTTGTCCTATGAGAAGACGCGGTGCTTAATTCAGGACAGCACGCGCTTAATTATTCATGACAGCACACGTTGATAGGCATTTTCCTCTGTCTGGCGCTTCAAACAGTGAGATCGCACACAGTTAGTGAGAGATGCATTAACCCCTTAACTGTCACCCCCCTTTTTGAGAATACACATGAAAATGCACTATCCAAACTTAAAAGGCTGTAATTCAAGAATGCTTTGGAATAAAGACCTACGTTTGGTCTTGTTTTAAAGCAGACACTCGGCAGATTAAAGCAGCACTAGGTAACTTTTCAACCTTCATAATATATTTTCAAAACTCTTGTGATGATACATCGACTTACAATAGGTTGAATGACACGTCTGCCATAGCCTGACGGGGTCTGTATCGTTTTTAATCGTACTTTTAAACTTCGGGTTTCGGGTAGTAACCCGAGAAAAAAAGAACTACAAAATTAGACTGCTTTACGGCATATACGTCACTTCCACCACCAGCCCCACTTCCTTAAATTCGGACGTGCGTGAAAAAATCGCTCGCAAATCATTTGTTTGCCGAATGTTATAGTCTTGGCCGAAGCAGCACAGAAAAATAAGAAAGCAAAGGTTTTGTCTGAGGAAAGCAAAAAGAGAAAACGAGAAAGTGATCGGATTAAAGGCAGGACGAGGATCAACATTGGGCCAGCGTTTGCTCGCGGGTGTGAGCTGGAGGAGGAGGGGCTACATTCTTGCAAGTAAATACGTAATACATACAAAATCATATTTTAGGATACCTAACATGTCTGTGATATTGGTTTATTTGTCTTTCCTCAAGCTTTAATGCAAATCGATTTTTCGAATTTGCAGATTCATCTATGGTAGCTTGATATTATAATATTGACGATATATGGTTATTACCTACCACTCAAACATTGAATTGAAGTATCATATAGATTCTGTAAAACGGGAACCAATAGACTAGGCTACTATAATGACGCTGGCTTGTAAACGTGAGCATCGCGATCATTTGGCGTTTGAAAAAAATAAAACCCATGAAATTGTATTCATATGACATGCTGAAACATGTGCCACTGTACCTGGGATGAAGACATTTCACACGCGACGCAAGCAGAACACCTGCATGTGAACTCCTGCAGAGTTTAGGGCTATCATAGTTGTCATGTCAACAAATGCACGTGCGATGCATCCCCTGATGTAGAGTGACCGTTTACGACAGTAGTAGAGGACAATACTGTTTCACAACTGTAGGGGGAGCCCGAGAGCAAAAGTTACCTAGTGCGGCTTTAAATCAATTCAAAATATGAAAGTATGAAAAAGTTATGAAAGTTTAAATTTACTGTAAATAAATAATACTGTACTAAATATTTTTTATTTTATATAAAATATATATTTTACAAAAATGTTTTTTAATCTAAAAAGACTATAAAATCAAAGCCATATGTCTAACCAAGTTGTGTTCCAAATTTGAAGTTGATATCACAAAGTCCCCATGAGATTTTGTTTAGGCGCCATACCAAAAATAGCCACCGGGTGTCATTGAAATTCCATTGATTGTTTTTTGATGCATTTTCCTGTAAATTTCAGTCCAAATGTCACTTCCATTACAAAACGGTCAACAAACGTTGCCTATGTTCTCTTCAGTAGATCCCGAGTCTTCACACAAACGCGATTCATCCACACTGTGAGTGTAACCGCTCTTTACGGCCACAAAATAAGCCTCAAAAGTTATCAAAGGTATGCAACCGCGTGTTCATGAATATTTTCGATACAGAGAACAAATTGCGAATGGATGTGCATTTATTTGGCCATTGAATTATAGGTGTCACAGGATATGTATTTATTTAACGGTGAGCTTACAAATCCATGTGTATATTTGTGTTGCGTGTAACTTAATAGTTGTTTGCAGCGTGCATTTGTGGGAAGCTTTGATGCTTTTAATGAGAACAAAATAAAATAGTCTGAATCAGAAGCCGTTGATGTGCTGTCAGTCTCCCCTCGTCCCCCTCCACTCCGCCGCTTAACCACGCCCACTTTTATAGCATTTTTCAAAACTGTGGTGAGAACTGACGGCTGCTGAAACAGGGGGTTTTTAATGCATAGATATCCATAATAAAGGCTAGATGTCTTACGGCGGAATCTCTAACGTCATCACCGGCGGCCATCTTGTCACAGGCTCTGTGGCTCCTGATGTAAGGCGAGTGATCTGCATGAACACAAATACTCTTATCTCACTGAAATCTTGATGGATTTACAAATGGTTTGGTTTTTTACAAACGTTATTAACGTGGCATAATTATGGATGCTTGAACAAATTATGAATAATTTTGCATAAGTATGCAGTGTCATAACTACATATCTGATGTTTATAACAAACCAAACAGTTTGAAAATCGGTTATGGCAAGTTATGGTTATTTAAAAAGTGCAAGCACCCATAAAACACAAAGTTACAAGTGAGCGAGCTGACTGTGACAAGATGGCCGCCAGGTGCGGACGTCGACCTCCATTGGCCAGCAGCGTGGACGAGACATCTAGCCTTTATTATGGATATCTATGGTTTCATGACCCTTTAAAAAGAAATGTGGGAGGAGCTTGAGTATGGCTATAGTATCGGCTGTTACCGGAAGCCAGTGATTATAGTTTATAAAGGGATAAATATGGATATTTTTCTTACAAAAATGCATGGCAATGCTTCAGAAGGCCTCCATTAACCCCCTGGAGTCATATGGATTACTTTTATGATGGATGGATGTGCTTTTTTTGGGCTTCAAAATCTCATTTACCATTCACTCCCATTATCAAGCTTGGAAGAGCCAGGAATATAACTCAGATTGTGTTCGGCTGAAAAAAGGAAGTCATATACACCTAGGATGGCTTAAGGGTGGGTAAATCATGTGATAATTTTTCATTTTTGGGTGAACTATCCCTTTAACATGTCTTTACTGAATAAAGGTAGGCTATTCGTTTAATTAAAACATATCTATTTGTGCTTTGCGCCTCACAGACGAGTAAAAAGCATGGCCTCCATGTGCTTCTGTACAGCTCCCACGCCCCATATTTACCCCATGCAGAGCTGTAAACTCAGATTTGAGCGTCTGTGATGAAGGACTGAACGTGACCCCGGGGTTTTTCTCTCACGTGGATCCAGTTTCTGTACGCGCTCAGCCAGATCTAGAACCGTTAGATCTGTGCAGATCCAGGTCTGTCATAAGGGACATCATCAGTGTGAGACAGGTGACGTGTCCCAGCGGCCCAATAAATAGTTTCCTCAGCTTTAACTTTGACAACACTGGCCGGTTATGCCGTTCATAAATCAGACCTCTATCAGCGAGCAGGTCTCTGTTTACTAACACAACTCTGTGACCTTTGACCTCTGACATTTGCTGGAGCCATTAGTCCTGAGGTGATGATGTGTCTCCGGTCCTCAGATCTTCAGTGAGTGATGGTTGTGTCAAGTCTTTGTGCTTTGTGTTAATGGATTTGTATAAATGGGCCGTCACTCTGTGTGTGGGTGTTCTGTGTCACTTCTGCTGTGATTCTGACCCATGTGGACTCTCTTTATTAACCCTTAAGCCCCAAGTTTTTTTACAAGTACGCCAGTGTACGCGCACAGCCGAACGCACAGCCTTGCAAAGTATACTTTTGACTCATACACACGTACTCAGGGGCTCGATGCATGTGCAGTTGTGCAATCTCTCACCACGAGTTACAACCCATGTAAATACTGCAAAAAAATGTAATGTGCATGACCTGCACGTACAAAGAACTTTGGCCTTTAACTATTGTTAACCATTGAGGGGCTGTAGCTGAGGACCTTTGACCTTTTCTTATAATTTGTGTTGCTGTTCTCTTTATATGTCATTGTGTTTGTCGTTTGTGACAGCCTGAATTTGAAATGGCTAATAAAAGTGAGGTGCAAAGTACGTCATTTTTTTCCAGTTCATCCAAATATATGTTGAAATGTGTGTAAGAGAGTATGTGTGTGAGAGAGAGTGTGAAGTGTGTGTGTGTGTGTGTGTGTGTGTGTGAGAGTGAGAGAGATATAGAGTGTGTAAGTGTGTGTGTGAGAGAGATATAGAGTGTGAGAGTGTGTGTGAGAGAGTGCAAGTGTGTGAGAGAGAGTGTGAAGTGTGTGTAAATGTAAAACACATTCATAAGAGCTGTGACAGTACCTTCAGGAGTTTATCTGTTCATACTAGGTTTATAAGTGAACTTAAATTAAAACCATAACAAATGTATGTTATTAATAAATGTTGAATGTGATTTCACCAAGTAGAGCATGTTCCTGGAACAACATTCCAATCAACCAATCAGATTAGAGGAAAAGCTTTCCAGTTTATGTCAAGTTTAGGCTTACAACAAGGGTTAGGCGCTTCTACACCATCATTTCCCTCTGATTTCAGGGATAAGTTTTTTTCCAGGTCATCCAAATATATGTTGAAATGTGTGTGTGTGTGTGTGTGTGTGTGTGTGTGTGTGTGTGTGTGTGAGAGAGAGAGAGTGTGAAGTGTGTGTGTGTGTGTGTGTGTGTGTGTGTGTGTGTGAGTGTGTGTGTGTGTGTGTGTGTGTGTGTGTGTGTGTGTGTGTGTGTGTGTGTGTGTGTGTGTGTGTGTGTGTGTGTGTGTGTGTGTGTGTGTGTGTGTGTGTGTGTGTGTGTGTGTGTGTGTGTGTGTGTGTGTGTGTGTGTGTGTGTGTGTGTGTGTGAGAGAGAGTCCAAGTGTGTGTGAGAGAGTGTGAAGTGTGTGTGTGTGTGTGTGTGAGAGAGAGAGAGACAATTATGACAATTCTTTATTTATTTCATTCATATTTTGTTATTAGCATTATTTGGCTATATCAAGCCATGTGCAAATAATACTTTTTTTCTATTTATTTTTTAGTTCTATCATTATTACTTTTATCTCTGAATATGTTCAGTTGTTTGAAATCACTTTCTGTTGTTGTAACGCTTTGGCAATACAAAATGTATGTTTTTGTCATGCCAATAAAGCTTCCTGAATTGAATTGAATTGAGAGAGAGAGAGAGAGAGAGAGTGAAGTGTGTGTGTGTGTGTGTGTGTGTGTGTGTGTGTGTGTGTGTGTGTGTGTGTGTGTGTGTGTGTGTGTGTGTGTGTGTGTGTGTGTGTGTGTGTGTGTGTGTGTGTGTGTGTGTGTGTGTGTGTGTGAGAGAGAGTGAGTGTGAAGTGTGTGTGTGTGTGTGTGTGTGTGTGTGTGTGTGTGTGTGTGTGTGTGTGAGAGAGAGAGAGAGAGTGTAAGTGTGTGTGATGGTGTGAAGTGTGTGTGTGTGTGTGTGTGTGTGTGTGTGTGTGTGTGAGAGAGAGAGAGAGAGAGAGAGAGAGAGAGTGTGTGTGTGTGTGTGTGTGTGTGTGTGTGTGTGTGTGTGTGTGTGTGTGTGTGTGTGTGTGTGTGTGTGTGTGTGTGTGTGTGTGTGTGTGTGTGTGTGAGATAGAGAGATCGAGTGTGTGTGTGTGTGTGTGTGTGTGTGTGTGTGTGTGTGTGTGTGTGAGAGAGAGATCGAGAGATCGAGTGTGTGTGTGTGTGTGTGTGAGAGAGAGAGAGAGAGAGTGTGAGTGTGTATGTGTGAGAGAGTGTGTAAGTGTGTGTGAGTGTGTTTGAGTATCTGTGTGTAAATATATGTATATAATTTAAAAAAATGTAGTTATTGATTTAAAAAATAGAATTTGAATTAAGAATGAATTCTAATTCAAAAATGAGAAATGACTTCATAATATATGATGATAATAATACTAATATTTTTGTATATATCATTTATTGATTTATTTTTTTAATAGTTTATTCTACTTTATTCTAAAAATAAAATTAAAGATGAAATATGGGATTAGAACAAAAAATATTTTAAAATTATAACAATTTGGGCTGATCATTTATTTTCAAAAAAAGTGAAAGTGAAGCACAAAGTCAATTTAGAAACTCTCTCTCTCTCTCTCTCTCTCTCTCTCTCTATACATGCAGTATATATTATATTGAAATACTTTATTCTATATTATACAAATATTGAATAGAATATGGTCTACCGCTAATTACTGAGAATACATTCAGTATTATTTATAGCTTTTATTTATATTTTGAATTAGGTTTAATTTTTATATTTTCATTTTATTAATGTTTTCATAAGTTTTTTATTAGTTACAAAAAAAAATCCAAATAGTTTTCAGTTATATTTTCAGTTTAATTTATTTAATCATTTTAGTGCTTCAATTTATTTTAGTTGCCAAGGCAACATTTCTAATGATCTAATATTTATATTTTACTTTATTTAAGCGTTGTTTAAGTTTTAGTTAACAATAACAACACTGATTATAGCCATGTTGTTTATCACCCTCATATGATGGTTATGATATTTTCCACTTTTTAGTGACTTGAAGATGTTATCTAGCAGTCTGCTGGTCTTAGCCACGTCCATTCACTGACCCTCTGATTCTGACCTTCTCGATCTGGCCAGCTCTAATCTGATTGGCTGACTGAGGAAGCTCCTGAAATAAAAGCACTATTAGTCCACCAGGAAATGAAGTGGTGTGAACAAGAACAGCAAGTGCTTGTGAGGGTTTAATAACCTCCAGACTGTCAGCTTCAAATCTCTGAAACACATTCAGACGCTTAAAACAAGCAGAATAAGAAGCACTGTCAAATCATCAACAGGGTTAGTCTTTGAAGTACTTTCACTAAATGATATAATTACAGGGCATTTTTAAGGTGTTTAAAGCCACGTTTGTCTCAAAAGAACACACTGTGTGTTTATGTGAGCATTTTGCCATCTGCCATCCTGACCGCCGGCTGCAGTCTCATCTTCCCCCGCAGAATCAAGCGCTAAAGAAACAATGATGGGCGGATGACAAGCCCAAACATGAACACACACACACACACACACACACGTGCGACTGCTATCTGATGAATGCCTGTGTGCTTGTGTATCAAAACACTTTGATGTTCTTTTCTGTGTGGCTTTATTGTTCTCTCTCTGTGTGTGTGTGTGTGTGTGTGTGTGTGTGTGTGTGTGTGTGTGTGTGTGTGTGTGTCACATTCATAAGAACTGTGGCAGTACCTTCAGGAGTTTGTTTGTTCATAAAAGGTTTATTATTGTAATAACTTAAACCAAAACCATAAAAAAATATTGTTATTAATAAATGTTGTACGTGATTTCACCAAGTAGAGCATGTTCCTGGAACAACATTCCAATCATCCAATCAGATTAGAGGAAAATCTTTCCAGTTTATGTCACATTTAGGCTTACAACAAGGGTTAGGTGCTTCTACACCATCATTTCCCTCTGATTTCAGGGATAAGTTATGGGTATGTTTTGGGATGGGACTGTACAGGAATGTTGATCCAGGAACTTGACTTTGCAAAGTCACGGTGACCTATGGCCTCGTCTACAGTACATAAACAGTACGTCTATGGTATGCGCTTATATTGAGATCTCACCTGATCCGTCATGTGATTCCAGACTGCTCTTCAGATGTGGCTCTGCAGGTGATGACATCCCGTTGCCAGGGGAAACGCTCCTGTGTGGTCCGCGCCTCTACACAAGAGTTTGGAGAGCCTTGTTACCGTGGCACCCGCAAATACCTCAGCGTGATCCACACCTGCGGTGAGTTACACACACCATCACATCTTTATTCCCGTTATTAACCAGACTACATTGATAAATGGGTCGCTCTACGTCATTTGTTGCACATTTGTGTGAGCTGTCATGATTAAAAAAGTTATTAATGACAGATATTTTTGATAACTGAATTAACAATTGTGCATTAGAACAAATAATAACTCAATAATGCTTGTTGTGTGTTGCTTTTAATAATTTTTTTAGGGCTAAAATAATAGAAAACACTGAAAGGATTGTTTACTTGTATCTTAATTTTTTTAAATAAATCATGTTTTAAAATAAAAATAAATATTAATTTAAATAAATATTATAAAATGCCTTGCCTTTTAATTAGAACAAAAAAGAGAGTGTGCGTGCGTGCGTGTGTGTGTG
>NC_137105.1:6582879-6585379 GCF_949357685.1 Gobio gobio
TTTTAGGTATTGAGTAGGAGTAAGGGATGTAGAATATGGTCATGCAGAATAAGGCATTAATATGTGCTTTATAAGTACTAATAAACAGCCAATATCCTAGTAATATGCATGCTAATAAGCAAATAGTTCATATATATATATATGAACTATTTGCTTATATATATTTTATTGTAAAATGCAAAAGAAAAGTTTTAGGGTTAGTCTGTAGTAATCTGAATCTTAAAGTCAGTGGTATGTCCTTATTTTTATTCTTTTATTTTTCTTCAGAAGTGAGTAAGGAGAAATGATGATTTGATGAAATGTGGATGGATTTGAGGTTATGAGGTTCATATTCACGGCTCCATCAGTGTGTCTGACAGAGAGATTGAGATAAATGACCATGACTAATGTTTTCAAAACCACTGACAACATTCAGCTGAGGAGAAACGGACAGAAACGAGTGTGATCATGTGATCGTGAGTGACAGGGAGAGAGAGCGGAGGTGGTTTGGTCTGTGGCGGCATACCATTGCCCTTAAAAGGCAGTGGATTTGATTGGCTGTGTGACCCGAACATACGATGCCAGCCCTGTTTGCACATGCTCAGTTCAGAGCCTGTGTCTCTGTGTTTGAGGGACTGAAGTGATTTATTTACTGTTTTAAAGAGAGCACGGCATGCTGCGATATCGCCACATGCTCACACATGTGAAGGGCGGATCGCTCCGTGGGTCAGTAGGGGTGTGGTTGAGGTCAGAGGTCAACTACATAGCCGCAGATCAGCCAATAGGAGGCCGGCTTGCTTTAGTCCAGCACTGACCGTGTCAAACGCCACACAGGAGGATTGAGTGAATGTTTGTGCACTGATGCGTCTTTGGCCTTCTGCTGTTTTTCTTCATGATGTCATCTTTAAGCTTTTCACACACGCTTTAACACTGGAGTTTGGAGAATGCATCGGCTGCTTTTGCAAACGCTGAGGGTTTTCAGGCTTCGAAAGGAATCAAAAAAGTGGCCCAATATAGTCTTCTGAAGTTATACAATGTCTTTGTATGATAAACCGACTGAAAGTTGTTATTCGAGTCAAATGTTAACCATTGAATTCATGAACGAAACGTTAATTTTTGTCAACTGAATCAACTGATTCATTAAAAAGATTTGACTCAAAATTATATTATTAACTATTTAGTGTCTTCCTTTTCATTATTCAGCTGTGTGGGCTTCTTTTTGTATCTTTGCCTATTTGGAGCTTAATTTAAATAAAAGAAATCGGTTTTTAATCGGTTTAGCTTTAATTTTATTTAAGAATAACTGCGCTGTTTTCTCACATTTTAAGTCTTTAAAGAGAGTTAGAGCAGATATATTTCGGCCCGTTGCTCACACACAGCTATCAAATGACGTGAAATATACACTCAAAAAAATGATTTATGATGCTGTTCACTTTATTTAACCAATTCATCTTGATTTAACACCATTATATTAGGTTTCTGGTTCAAATGTAATTGAATCATGTTAAACTGACTTAAAACCGTTACTCTTTGACATAACTTGATGTTTTCATGTGTCGATCAAGTAACCCAAAGAAATAAGACTTTCACTTCCCATCATGCTTTGCAAAGGGGCTGAATTCGGAGACTAAATGTGTAAATAAAGTGCAATTTGATGCATTTTTAACAAGATGAGAAAAGTGAGACTTTTTAATGCTTAATGTTTTGGTATGTTGGTATTTAAAAGTTTGTGTTATGTTAGTGTTTTTGGAGGTGGCCATTGGGTGAAGTGTAGAGTGTGTGCTTGGGGTGAGGACCTGCTAATGACTATTAAAGTTGTTTTAATAATAAAAAACTATTCTGGGCATGCCATGGATGGAACAAAACCATCTTCTGGCTAGCCAATAAAATATTGTAAAAGGTTTTGTAAATGCTCTATTCTTTGAATTAATGTAATTAAATCATGGAAAGGATTTCCATGTGATTAAATGGCTTTATTTCAGCATTAAGCACTTTTGTTAGGCTAACCTAAATAAATGAGTTGGTCCAAAACGTTGCAAATTAGTTGGGCTGACACTATTAAATTAAGCTGTGGCTCGCCATAGTAAATAAGTTGAATCAACCTTAATAAATTAAGTTGACCCAACGTAAGTACATCAAATTGGAATAACAGAATTGTATAATGCTGAAATAAAGCAAGTTAATCATGTAGAAATACTTTCCATGATTTTTTGATGTTCATTCAAAGAGTTATTTTTTTGAGTGTAGTGCATGAATCGTATGGACAACTTATAGTTTTATGACGACTTGGCAAGCTTTTTAAACCTTCAGTCGCCATGTATCATAATTGCATGGAAAAGAGCGACCAGCACAAACCTTCAAACTTTCTAATTTTTTGTTCAAAAAGTGAAAAAGAAAGTCACACAGGTTTGGAACGACATGAGGGCGAGTAAATGATGACAGAATGTTCATTTGTGGGTGACCTATCCCTTTAATTTTAAATTGGCTGTGCTTCCTTTTTGGATTAAAGTCAAAGTAAAGA
>NC_137105.1:6590379-6617879 GCF_949357685.1 Gobio gobio
GCCAGTTTGACCAAGCTGGTTATTTTTGAACCACTAGAGCCAGTTGTTGTGTAAAAATGGCTCAAGTCAGACAATGAGTCAGACAGTCAGTGAAAGGAGTAGTACGGGGGTTACTGTAAGTGAACTGGATGACATATGGCTTCTCTCTGTTTATATTTGGTACAGTTCTACACATTTTATCACATTGTGTCATGGCTCCAGACTAGCATTTGAGAGCAGTAGCACTGGTGCCAATAAGTTCTACAGATGGTGACACCAGCCAATTATTTTCTCCGATATATTCAACAATGTTATCTCATATTTCACTCATAATAGTCTATTTATAAATGCATTCTATCTACCACTATCTACGCATTCTATCTCTTTAACCATAATGAAATGATACTTTTAAATATGAAACTAAACTGCCAGTAGGTGGCGGCATCTCATTGTCTTAACAAGTGAGTCATTGAATCATTCAGTGAAATGATTCTTTCAAAACAGCTGATTCATTCAGGTATGAATCATTCATTAGAATGATTCATTGTGGATTTGTTTGGAATTATTTTAAATTGGAGCCAAAACAGACAATATTCTGAGTCTAAAATGTAAGTCACCTGATATTAACTACTTGTTTATTGAACTGCTGTGTAAAATCAATGACATTTGCAAACGTTCTGATATTTGGGAAAACAGCACTCTTACTCGTATGATATTGCTTAACTAGCAATATCCTTTATAATATTAAAAACAAGGGGCATATTTTAATGATCTGAGCGCATGGCACAGGTGCACTTAGGGCGTGTCCGAATCCACTTTTGCTAGTTTAACGACAGAAAAAACGGTCAGCGCGGCAGGCACATGATCCAAAAGGGTTGCCCCTAGTCTCTTAATGAATCATGGGAGTGTTTTGGGAGTAACGTGCAATAAGCCAATCAGAGTCTCATCTCCCTTTCCCTTTAAAAGCCAATTGCACCATGGTGAATGCGCTATTTACATGGTTAAATTTGCGAGTGGAAAGACTGAACGCTTCCCCAAAGAGGAATCCTTTGATTTTTAATTTTAAAAAAATGTTTTGTGCTTCTGCGCGACCATGTGTGTGTAACAAGCAGTGTGTACGCTTGTTGTGCACCAGCCTATAGCCGCATATTACTAACGCACCCTTTAAATAACACAAAAAATACTATGACTTTAGAGCAGGTTTTTGTTGGTCAATGGCGCAGTCGTTTTCAGTTCCTCAAAATAGCAACACGCCAACAATGCACCTGAACTGGTTTTCAGACCAGCATGTCCATGGGTGAACTGATGGGCGCGAGTGCATTTGCTATTTAAACAACGTGGAGCAGGACGTGAAAATGATAACTGCGTCGGGCTGAAACTAGCAAAAAACACTTTGCGCCGGGTGTATATTAGGGCCCAAGAACTCACACAGAGACCCTGCCGTTTGCATGACGTAATGGCAGGGGGCGGGGCTCTTTTTCAAGCTCAAACTGAGGCCCCTTCTGTTGCGGGGCACATTTCAAGTGAAATGGTTGAAAAATAGGCAGCCACTTGCACCTGCACCTGATTTGGTAGCGCTGGGTGGATTTTTGTAGCCTGGTCCTACCAGACTCTCGCACATTTCATTTGTACAGAGAGTCTGGTCACTCTCCATTAACAAGCGTTTACTTCTTTGAGGGCGGGTACTCTGTTGAAGTTTAAAAATATTGGATCTGCCAAGAGCCACTCTGGATCTGCCATTACAAATCGCTAACATTTGGTCGTGACATATGTCATGCGCCGTTCGCCTCTGTTTCTCACATGGAAGTCCGTAAAAATAAATGTGCAGCCACCTCAGTGATAAAACCTTTCGGATTGTGATTTATTCACGGTGGAGGGGAGAGTTTTGTGATCAGGAACGTGCCGCTCACGTGGTCCGTAACATGATTGTACACTGTAAGTAAAATAACATATGCTTGGTATGATAAGAATAAATGCTGTTGAAATAACGGCCCAATTCAGATGTTTACGTGCTTTTCTTCCTTTTATTTTTTGAGCATGATGAAATATATTGCTCTTGTAAATACTTGCCAGGATTTAAAGAAATACAAGTCTAGAAATGCATCCAAATTACCAGTAGGACTTATTTTGAAGAGATATATTCGGACAGCAATTAAATTACCACACAACCTTGGTGTTTGTCAAAAACAGTAGGTCATTCGGCCGTGGATTTTTACGCGGATGGTGGGAGATAGACGGCAATAAAATCACTGACTAGCCCCTGTAAATGATGACAATACCTTCCGACCGCACGCACAACAATTACGTTACCGGGGCTAGTCGGGGCTTCAGCCAACTCCTTCACCACTAACGGAGCGAGCTGGAAAATCAGACTTTTCCCGGGACACAACATCATGGCCACCAAAAAAACTCAGCAAAGACTGTTCTTGCTCCGGCTTTAACTTCTGGATATTCGGCAGCGGTGCCACAACGGAATGAATGGCTTCGCTCGCATCTTTCTCCGCCGCCATTACTGAACTACAACTCAAACTAGCGAACGACATCGACATCATCGTTCTCAGCCACTCACTCTGTTCGCTGATTGGACCGGTAAAAAATTGTTCGGAGAAAACCTAAGACTATACCGCAGTCCCAGACGGAGTACTGAAGGAAGTACTTAGGAGGGCACAGCCAGGCTAGGACTTTTGGTCATCACATTAAAAATAACATTTAAATTGGATAATATTTAGAGCTATGGAAGCACTTGAAAAATGCTAAAGGCATTCGACTATTTCTGCCACAATACCATGGTTACAGTTTGCGCTACTGCATTAAATCCATGGTGAATGTTGGTGATTTGTGGACTGAAAACTTGTTTTTTCATGGCACAATGTTTCTCCTGGTTTCCACACCAGTGCTGTTGGATCTGATATGTTTTTTTTTTTTTTTTTTAAATAAACATAACTGCTTCAAAATTCGTGTTTTCCATATGGGTGTGTGTCATTTATGTTGTAGAACAAAACATCCAAGTGTGATCAAGTTATGTTAGCTGCAGACCTTATTTTACTCATACATTGAAAAAAAATATTATACAACGCCATAGGAAATTAGTTTGCCGGGTTTTGATGTCATCTCTTTACCACTCTATGATACTGTGATGTAAAACCAGCCAATCAGGTTGGAGCTCGTTGTTTTGGAGATCTCTTGTGATTTTTGTGTGTTATGCATCATTTGAGGCCGTTTGAGGACTGAGCTTTGAGTCGCCCACAGGAAGATCAAATGTTTTCTGCCCTGATTCTTTCAGGCTTTCGTCCAGAACTTTGCCTGATTTGTTGCAGTTTAATGTGCGACTGTAGTTTGAGTGTGTGTAGATCCGGTGTAGATCTGCCGTGGCTCTTTGTGTTTGGGTAAGCGTGGGTTTGTCTGCCGTGTCAGCACAAACACAGAGTCAGCGCTGCGTGTGTGTGTTCTTTATCAGTGCCAATTCAGTTCAGTAACAATGCCGTAACGTGACTGTGTTTGTCCAGGTGGATCTACACAGAGAAAACACTATCCATCTCTCTCTCTTACTTTCTCTTTCTCTCGCGCTCTGTTTCTACATAGTGTGTAGAAAAACATTCTTCGGATGTTTCACTGATCTGTCATTTATGAATATGTGTGTGAATGTGTTTGTCTTCATGCACTTTTGACCCTCTGCACTTGTAGACATGAAACTCTTTTAAAGGACACTTTTAGAACCAGTTTATTGAATGTGTCTATTAACAATATTCAATTGTGTTTATATTGTATGTGCGTCACAGGAAAATTCTGCCATTTTTCTCCAATCCATCAAATGTCATTTCCAACACATCTCAGTTAATAACATTTTGCAGTGGAAATTACATTTTGAACATTTTGGGGATAAACTGCAAACTCTTTTGTCTTACTGAGGCTTGCAAAAATCTTAAATATACAAAATTAAATCATACTTTCACACATTTTTGAGTGGAAATACACAATAAAATGTTATACAATTATTATAAAATATTTGTTATCTATATTTATATTGTTTTTTAAATATAAATAATAATTATAAAATATATTGTTATATTTTCCTTGATTTTTCCCCGCTTTATTTTATTCTCAAATTACTTTGTATCTCATATTTCATCTCAAGCTTCTCACTGAAATGAATTAGTTTGTTCATTTTTCTCCTTGTTTAGATTTTCCAAGCTTTAAAAATATGAATTTTCATGTTTTACGCAAGGTCTGCAACAAGAGGAAAACAATCATAATGCTTTGAAAATACAAACAAGAAGTAAAATAAGCTAAATAATAGACTTTCACTGAGACATTTCAGATGAAATTTGAGATGTTTAATGATTGCACACAAAAAAAACATGGAAAAATAGAATAAAATATAAGATATGTGTCGATTTTTTACATAAAACATATGAAAATAGCATGGCTAGTTCATAAAGGCCAAATGTTGTAGGAAGGTTTTAATCCGATGTTTATATAACAAGAAGAAAAACACTGAAATCTTGCAAACTTGCATGTGTGTGCATGTTTACTTTGGGAAGAAGTTTGGGAGGATGTGTTTGTTCTCTTTGTTGACACTTTGACGTCTGTCGCAATATCTTAATGTCCTTCACATCTTTATGCTGATCTTGAAGCCTCAGCAGCTTTTAGTTTGCTCGAATAGAGTCTGTATGTGTTCATTTAGATGCATGCATGTGTGTGTGTGTGTGTGTGTGTGTGTGTGTGTGTGGCCTGGTAAACCCTACATTATTGGATCAAAATGTCCCCACAAAGATCCCCATGAGGAAAACAGCTAATAAATCATTACTAAACGATGTTTTTTGAAAATGTAAAAATGCAGAAAGTTTTGTGTGATCGGTAGGTTTAGGATTATGGGATAGAATATACAGTTTGAACAGTACAAAAATCAATATGTCAATGGAATGTCCACATAAAACATGAAAACCCATTTTGTGTGTGTGTGTGTGTGTGCGCATGTCCTGAAACATAGTTTTCCACAACTGTCTCATACAGAATAGAGAACCAGTACTATGAGAGGGATCAGCCTGGAATTCTGGTAATTCCCAGAGTGCATTCCTGCCAGACGGCGTGTGGGTAAAGCAAACTGTGGGTCAGTACAGTGAAACTTGAGTCTGAACGTGTCACGTTAGTGCCTGATTATTTTAAAGGCTCATAAAACCTACTGTGTGTTTTTACCCTTTCCAGTGAGGCGCCATGGAAAAAGTGCTTTGTTAAAGTGCATGTTAAAGGGATAGTTCACCCAAAAATTTAAATTTTGTCATCATTTACTCACCCTCATGTCGTTCCAAACCTGTATGAGTTTCTTTCTTCTGTTGAACACCCCCCCAAAAAAATGGTAACCTATTTTTCCATACTATGGAAGTCAATGGCTGCCGAGATCTGTCTGGTTACCAACATTCTTCCAAATATCTTCTTTTGTGTTCAACAGGTTTGGAACAACTTGAGGGTGAATAAATCATTTTTGGGTGAACTATCCCTTTATTAATTACTTCTGTGTTGATGTTCAGACACTATAGGAGGACAAAACACACATTTATATGCAACACACACTGACCATCCCTCCATCACACATACCTGACTTAGACTCTCCTTGTCTTTCCGTTGCACCTGAAAGACTTAGAAAGAGCTGAGCGTTTTCATGTGCGGATCTAATATTAGCTCTGCGATGATAACAGCTGTCTCTTTTCTTCTTTATATCTACACACACCGCACACAGAGGTTTTACTGCTCTCTGGACACTGAGGAGGAGTATCTGTGGAGGTTCACTTGACATCATTGCATTATTCAAATAATTCATGATACTCTAAACCCTGAATTTCATTGTAAATTGTTGTATGATGATGTTGAATTCTGATTTTTTTTATGTCTTTTTAACTGATAACTGTATTGTAACAGTCACACTGATGTACTTTATACCTGAGCAACTACTTAATAACCACTCCTGAAATGTATTCAACTCAAGTTCATGAAACTCTAGGCTGACGGGCCCTTAAATGGATAGTTCACCCAAAAAACTGTCATCAAAAAATTATCATCATTTTCTCACCCTCAAAAGTTGTTCCAAATTTGTATGAATGTAATTCTTCTGCTGAACACCAAAGAAGATATCTTGAAGAATATGGCTAACCAAACAGTTGATTGATCTGCGTAGATCTATGATGGATGGATCTATCTGCAGCGCACAGATCTATTCTGCAAAAGACCAAACTTGTCAACATTGTCATATCCATTACCATGCCAAACACTCCAGACTTGTCACGACAGAACTATTGGTCAGCTAAAAGTCCACATGAAAATATACTTCTGGGTGAGTGTTTTTTTGCAATAGCATTTTTACACACTTCAGAAACGACACTTCAGCGTTAAGGAGAGGATCAGGAATGTGTGTCCTACACAGGGAGTTTGATGGTGTACAAGAGAATAAACATCACAATTAAAGATTACGCTGACTGAGACAAAACACTATTACACAACAACAAACACAACACTGCCCGATATCCCTCCTACATCTGCTCTAATGAAAGACAGTGAAGCAAACAGTGTTTCTCTAAACACACACACACACACACACGTTACACCGTCATTCACTCATCAGCGCCTGCCATGGTAAGGCCACTGAGTTCTAAAGGTCAACAGGTGTGTGTGTGTGTGTGTGTGTGTGTGTGTGTGTGTGTGTGTGTGTGTGTGTGAGTGTGATTGAGTGAGTGAGTGTGAGATTGTGTGGGTGAGTGAGTGGTGTGTGTGTGTGTGTGTGTGTGTGTGTGTGTGTGTGTGTGTGTGTGTGTGTGTGTGTGTGTGTGTGTGTGTGTGTGTGTGTGTGTGTGTGTGTGTGTGTGTGTGTGTGTGTGTGTGTGTGTGTGTGTGTGTGTGTGTGTGTGTGTGTGTGTGTGTGTGTGTGTGTGTGTGTGTGTGTGTGTGTGTGTGTGAGTGAGTGAGTGAGTGAGTGAGTGAGTGAGTGTTTGAGTGTGTGTGTGTGTGTGTGTGTGTGTGTGAGTGAGTGAGTGAGTGAGTGAGAGATTGTGTGTGTGTGTGTGTGTGTGTGTGTGTGTGTGTGTGTTTGTGTTTGTGTGAGTGAGTGAGTGAGTGAGTGAGTGAGTGAGTGAGCGAGAGATTGTGTGTGTTTGTGTGAGTGAGTGAGTGAGTGAGTGAGTGAGTGAGTGAGTGAGTGAGTGATGTGTGTGTGTGTGTGTGTGTGTGTGTGTGTGTGTGTGTGTGTGTTTGCACAGATTGCTGTAGTTATTAGTATATCTCTATTTGAGCAGCAATGACTCCAGCTGTCCCAGAATGCCACACTTCAGTGAGTTAAGTGTGTCTGTTTCCTGCACAAATCAGCATATGGCACATAATAGAGCTGCACTATGCCAGAGAAAACACACACACACACACACACACACATTTTGAGGTCTGGAATGGTTTGGTTTGACGCTGATGACAGAAATATTTCCATGTTGATTCTTTCACTGTTCTCTGTTCTGTCTTTTTTCACTCTGTGTTCTTTGTGTTTAAACATAAAGTGTGCGATTTCTGTGCCACTATCGTGTCCAAGCAGAATTGCAAAAACAGTGTGTGTTTTCATACACTCCCCTTGTCTCCCATTGGCTGGTTAAACCGCTAGCCCCGCCCCAAACTCTGTTGCTGTGTTCTGGTAGAGTCAGTGTTGTTGTGTTGTGCTGATCTGACACTGCTGTTTTGTTAGCTCCGACAGCTCAGAGGTTTACAAGACCTCTTGGAGATCTTACTGAAGTACCAACGATGTGTTGAAGCCGATAGCCTCGTGGGCAGCGCTCCGACATATAGCGACCCGAGTTTGAGTCCCGGCTCGAGGTCCTTTGCCAATCCTGATCCACTCTCTCCACCCTGTGTTTCCTGTCTATTCTCTATACTGTCCTTTCCAATAAAGGCATCCAAACACCAAAAAGATAACTTAAAAAAGTACCAACTTTGTCTCACATCTTTAAAACTTGTTAGGAGAAATAAAAATAGGCACAAATTGGTCAATAGCTGACATACAGTGTAGAGCTATAGATTTAATGCTTAACCACATTTGGTCTTGGAATTTGATGAGACATTTTTGATGAAATTTTTGTCTTGGCAAATCTAAGCACATTTTAAGATGTCTTCAGAAACTCTAGACTTATATTTGAGGATTTCCTTTGTGATTTATTTTTCTTTAAATGGGTTATTCTCATTTAGCCTTTTTGTTTATTTTTATTCTGTCCTTTTGTAAAGATTTTGTATAAGCATGGACACGGACATTGAAAAGGAACACAGATATACATGAAAATACACACACTCACACACATAAATATACATAAGCTCACATGTGCCTCCAATTACCCCCAATCAGTGTGCTGTAATTGCTCCAGGGGCATTACAATCACACACACCCACCCACCCACACACACACACACACACACAGACAGAAAGAGAGAGAGTATGTGAGTGATATCGTGTCAGTCTTTTAGTGTGACCTCCCTCAGAGAAACTTGTGTGTGTGTGTAAGTAGAATAACTCCGTCATCAGTAACTGGCACTGGTGAGTGTTTCAGCTTTCATGAGTGTGTGTGTGTGTGTGTGTGTGTGTGTGTGTGTGTGTGTGTGTGTGTGTGTGTGTGTGTGTGTGTGTGTGTGTGTGTGTGTGTGTGTGTGTGTGTGTGCGCACGCACAAACCAGAGATCTCTGCCTGACTGTTGCAGGGCCATTGGCAGACCGTTTAGGGATGTAAGCAGCAAAATAACGAATATTACTTAATTTATATGGTTTCCATTTAATTATGTAAATAAATTATATATAATATGTTATCCATAATAATGTAAGTGATAATAGAGTATGTACACTACCGTTCAAACGTCTGAGGTCAGTAAAAAAAAGTTTGAAAGAAATGAATATTTTATTCAGCAAGGACACATTAAACTGGACAAAAGTGACAGTAAAGACATTAATAATGTTACAAAAGATTTCTATTTCAAGTAAATGCTGTTCTTTTGAACTTTCTATTCATGAAGGAATCACAGTTTCCACAAAAATATGAAGCAGCACAGCTGTTTTCAACATTGATCATAATCATAAATGTTTCTTGAGCAGCAAATCATCATATCAGAATGATTTCTGAAGGATCATGTGACACTGAAGACTGGAGTAATGATGCTGAAAATTCAGCTTTGATAACAGGAATAAATTACATTTAAAAATATATAATAAAATGTAGAATGATAGTGTATAATGATTTATATTATAAATATTTTATTTTACCCAGTTTTATTATTTCTGTACTTAGAGTTATGTTTCCATTTTATTTTTTTAAGCTCTGTCTAGGCCTCAATTCGTCCTGTTTTTAGATTCACTTCTAATAAAAAGTAATCAAATGCGTTTTGTTTTGTCAGATAATTAGGCAGATATGAACCAGCACATTTAATGTGGCCCATAATGACTAGATCGTAAAACATCACAAAACTCTGAGAACACGTGCCAAATGTAATCAGATTCCAGTGATAAGAGTCACTGTAACTTAAACAAATCCTTACTACACAACTGTGATTTAAAGAAGTTTATAAATAGGATCGTACCTTTCAAATTAGCCAATTTGTGGTCATTTTGTCCACTCTTCCCGTTTTAGACCCTGATGATTGCTGCTATATTATCCCCTTGTTTCACTGTTTACACTGCACAAAGACAGTCTTGTTTTTCTGTGTGTATGTTGGACGGACTCGTGATCAGTGGAGGGAATTATATCTCTAATACATTGTGAGTGTGTGTGTGTGTGTGTGTGTGTGTGTGTGTGTGTGTGTGTGTGTGTGTGTGAGGGGGTATAAAGGTTGAAATATGTTTTTAGGTGAATTATTGAATTATGTGTTTCTCTTTAGTCCCAAAGAAACTCGTGCAGGAGTCAGTTTCCAGGCATCCATCGTTCCCCTCTCCCCCATCAGTGCCTCATGACCCCAACGTGGTGGGAGACAGCGCCCCTCCTGACGGGACCCCGTCTCTGACCTCTGACTCCGCGCCAGGTAAGAAACAAACCATAATCCCTGAACCTAAACACACAAAACCTCATTCTGACTGGAATCAGCTTCATCGCAATGATGGGAAACGCTGATGTGAAGGGCGTCGGAAGCAAAAAAAACGTGGGTGTGTCCACTCCCAGAAATTTTTTACTGGAGTAGATGCCGCCTTGTTTAACAAACGTCTGGTTGAAAACACTGATTCTTGTACAGTGACAATAGTGTAGGGTTAAGACGCATGGCATCAAGTTTTGATGCAAATAGACCTGAGGTTCGAATCCGCCTTTTGCCGAACTCGCTCCACTCCCTTTTCCCATCACATATCAGATCAGAAAGGCATTTATTTTCAATAAAAATGAAGAAAATATTAGAAAAGTGATGTTTAATAATAAGTGTTTGTCAGTTAGAGGTAGGTAAACAGACATGTGCTGATGATGAATTAGAGACGATAAAAGTGAGTGGGTCCAATATCATTAGTCTTAAAAAGTCGGTGGGTCTTGTCCCACCCACATACAATGATTCCGACGCCCATGTGTGAAGTCATTGATCAGAAACCACACACACTCTCTCTGTGATCAGATGCTGATAGTTGCTGTAGCTACAGCCGTGTTTTGACTGTAGAACAGAACTAAAACTAAAGCACAACGCATTTCCTGTGAGCTGAGATTGTACAAACTAATTTAAGAAGCTTTTTCTTGAGACTCTTTGCTCAAAAAATCTTTCTTTCCAGAACATTCTTTAGGTCAAAACAGTCTTTTGCACCGATTAGTTCTAGGAACTTAGTTATAGGAACTAGCCACCAGGGCGGTTCCCAGAGAAGTAAAAGTTCCCCTCGGGCTGCATTCGCACCACCAGTGGGAACTCTGACGTAAGCCGCTCTTGTTGTTGTGAATTTTATTTTGATGGCGCGGCTGACCTTTATTTTGACTGCGCTGAGAACACCAGAGCCTGAGCACACAGCGCTCACATTCTGTGGCTTCATTACTTTACGATCTGTTTAACAGTCCCATCTTAATACATTATTAGATAGAACTGTTATACAAAGAAAGTAGACAGTATATGAAAATGTATTTGCATTTGTCATGTGGTTGATGTCAAATGTCGCTCGCTTAGCAGAAATACATGATCATGTTTTGCTTGGTCCCCTCAAAGTTGTGTTGGATGTTCTCTTTAGAGTAAAAGTTGAGAGGTCCATCTATCAATCACCGTTTTCCATGTTTGTAGAGTTAGTTTCTGGAGTGTATAGACTGTATATGTGTGTACCCAGCTTTTTTAATAATGGCAGGTGCCGATGTTTAGCGTGCGTTCGGCCAATCTGCATACACTTATGTCACTGGTAGTTCCTGTTGTGCTGGGTTAGACCCTGTACTCGGATGTCGGAGCTAAATTAGTTCCCTCAAAAGGAGTTCCTAAAACTAAAATCGTTCCCAGTTCCTGCGGTGCGAACACGCCAAAAAGCGAGTACTTCCGCCATTATTTATAGGAACTATGAAAAGGTTCCTCCGGTGCGAAAGCCCCCAATGTATTAATAGTTCACACAATTTTTGTTCAGATTTAGTTGTTATTTATTCACTTTCACTGTGTAGATTTTTTTCTAATATAAATATAATTTTCTCGCAATATAATGGCAGTGATTAGTGACCAGCGTTGGGCTTTAAAGGACAACTCCGGTGAAAAATGAACCTAGGGGTAATTAACACATGGTTACCGAGTAGATCGTTCTCTGGGATGCGTTTTCATGAAAATCGAATGTAAAGAGTTTTACCTCTAAAAACAGATTAGCTTATAACGCTAAATGGGGCAAAGAATAAGTCATATTAAATCGCTAGTTAATACCACTAACAAGGCTCAAAATAGCCTCTCACTAACACGGTAGCATAATGAGGGTCCCTACATGCAAACCGAAGCATTGTAGTCGGGGAGCCAAAGTCTCAAAAATGGGTTGAACCTGACATGGTCTGCCATACTTTTTATTTGTGTTTTTTCTGTTAACGTTGACCCTAAGAACCAATAATTGGAGGGTCTGCTCTGCCGGAAATATCGCGAAAAAAAATTGTGACCATTTTAGAGTATGCACCCTTTATTTTTCATCAGAAAAATGTGAAAAATGATTTTTTTCCTCAAATCCTCAGTGGGTTGGGTAGGCTGTTAATAAATGTATTCCAGATACACAGAACACATGTGCTGACAACATCCACTGAAAAAATTACTTTTAAAACACATTTCTACATGATTTTGCATCAATTTAATGCAAAAAATAGGC
The DNA here is from genome assembly GCF_949357685.1 of Gobio gobio. Classification (NCBI taxonomy): domain Eukaryota; kingdom Metazoa; phylum Chordata; class Actinopteri; order Cypriniformes; family Gobionidae; genus Gobio; species Gobio gobio. Next base: position 6,602,640 of record NC_137105.1, read on the forward strand.
GTTTTCTCACTTTTTTCCCCAGTATTTTCATCTTTACTTCATTGGCAATCAACTATTCCCCCAAGTTATGACATCTGTCAATATGCCATTCTTTTCACCAAATAGTATACTCATTCCACAGAACAAATTATAAAAATCCAACCAAAATCAATGGATCTGTGATGATTTCACTACTAGTTGGCGATCAACAAGCTCAGAACCTCAATAGCATTTTAGGCTACTCTCAAAATTCCGATAGACATACTGGATATTTAACATGGTTGTTAATGTCCACATTATTAAACATCATGGTCTAGGCATCTTTTTTAATTTCAACATAACCCTGTTCTCCCAATGGAAGAGTGTTGTGATCTTGGCAACTGCTTGGCAGACATCCTGGGCAAGGTTGAGAACTTGTTCTTGCTGCTTAGGACTGACTTTCACCCGGTCGTCCTCACCTAACTGTGAAGTTGCATCTGTTATCATCCATGCCAGCTGGTTATACAGGTTAGAGCTCACTCTTCGGGATGCGTCCAGGTATGATATCTCTAGCTGCAGTGACGGGTCTTCAGTCATACTTCCAGGCATCTGCTGACTTCCACTGGCTTGAGCTGTTCTGGCTTCTCTTGCTTCCTTTAGGATCTGCTTAATTATTTGTCAGTTTCTGAAGAGGACCAGCGTCACTGTCTGTTTTCTGACATATTATGCAAGCAGTATAGTTGGTACTGAGCAGGTTTCTCTTCAGCTGTTTGGTTGAGAACTCAGGCTTCATCCTTCATTCTTCTCCAATTCACATCACTCCTCTCCTGTTCTCTCCTGTTCTCTCCTGTTCTCTCCTGTTCACTCCTCTCTCTTCTCCTCCTCTCCTCCACGCTTCTCCTCTCTTGTTTAATCCTAAAATAAGATCAGAACCAAATCTGCAAATGGGAAATATTGTGCATTCAGGTGAAAGAAATCATCTCGAGTTACGACTGTAACCCTTGTTCCCTGAAAAGGGAACGAGACACTGCATCTAACGACACTTTGGGGATGCTCCTAAGCATAGCGATCAAGCAGACGCTCCATGCGTCTCATTCCCTTCTCAGGGAACAAGGGTTACAGTTGTAACCCGAGACGTTCCCTTTCGAGGGAACTCGCACTGCATCTAACAACACTTAGAGGAACGAATACCCACTAGGCCACACGAGAATCACGCCCACCCTAGTGTGAAGCTGGAACCCAGGCACACTTAGGACGCGAGCACCCTAGCGCCAGGCGTCGCAGGGAGTTGCAGATTGTAGAATCTAATGAAGGTGTGCGGGGTGGCCCACCCGGCTGCCTCGCAGATCCTCCTGAAGCGAGATTCCAGAAAGGAGGGCCACAGAGGATGCCATGTCTCTGGAATGAGCCCTCACGGCTATCAGTGAAGGCAAAGTACGCACATGATAAGTCGTGGCTATAGCCTGGACAATCCACTTACTGATTGTCTGTTTTGGCGCAGGCAGCCCTTTCTTGGATGAGCCAAAGCACACCAACAACTGGTCTGACTTCCTCCACTGTGAAGACTTCTCCAGATAAACTCTTTTTTCCAGAACTCTGCTCTGACCAGGCAGAGCAGGTGAAGTCTCCTTTCTTCCGCCGTCACGTGAGGTGGAGGATGGAAGGCCTAAAGAACCACTGACCGTGCCACACTCGATGGCACCTTGGGCACATAGCCCGGCCTTGGAAGTAAGATGGCCTTAACTCCGCCAGGGGCAAACTCCAGGCAAGTTGGCGTAACCGACCCCGGTCCCCCACCCTCCTCAGTAAGTGATAGCAAGAAGAAAGGCCACCTTAACCCCTAGGAGTCTGAGCTGTTTTGGGGCCCTTTAGAAGTTTTGACATGCTCTGACATTTGTGTTTTTTCAGTTGCTTATAAACACATTAATGGCAAAAGTGTAATTGCACTGTATTCAGCACAAACTGGGCTACTATAATATGTGAGCAACATGTATGTACATGCTTGTATATTTGAGAGGAAAATGTTTATGCACAGATTTTGAAAAAACAAAAAAAAATTGTTTTAAAATTAAGGCCTCAAAACACACAATAGATATCTGTTCCCAAGACTTTTGACTCCTGTCTGTATTTGCATAGAGTTTTTTCTTTATACTGATGTGAGAATCATTGAGCCTACTCATTCACATAAAACAATACACTGATTTAAAATTTGTAAGACAGTTTCTCTTCACAAAGCCAATATGCGAGGAGGCGTGGTATCTAATGAATAATGATGAGATAGCACCTGAGATAACAAAGGACTCGCATTAATGAGCTGCATAATGAATGAGCTGCAGGTAGGCCTATGTGACAGAGAGCAACAGAACAAAGGATCTATATTCTCTGCCACAAGAATTTATGATTCATTAAACTATAATTTATGATTTATTGCACCAATTGTTTTAAATAACCTTATGTGATCTCATTTGGCTTTGGATCAAAAAATCAGACAGAAAATATATTTTACAATATTCTGCATAATTATAAAAGCTCGAGTAGCATTGCATTATATATATAATCTATTATGAAAGCACCCAACATGGTATAAATAACACAGATAAGCCATATATTGTTGCAATTGTGTGTTTATTATCTTCATACTTGTCTATCTGCATGTTAGTCTAACATTGTTAGAGCGATTTCTGGAAGCTGTTTATGTCAATGTCACATGGTGATACCTGACACATATATATCATATATATGTCAGGTATATATATATCATGCATGATGTATATCATGCAGATATATATCATGCATGAAGAAGATATCTTCTTCAGTGCGCCCTCGTGCACAATGTGTTTGAGCTGATGTGTGTGTGGGCGTCGCCTCAGTATTTGAATCTCAATAGAGCGCATGCTTCGTGGCCGTGGCCGTGGTCGCATTAGTCTATAATGAGCCGCTCAGGAACAACTAACGTCGATCTGCTTTCAAACGGATTACATAAACACAGAATATTTGTTTTTGATTTGGTTTACAGTGTTTAAAACCTGACATTTCAGCGTTTCTTTAGACTTATGGCTCATGTTTGTCAGACAAGTATTCAATAAGATAGAGGTCATTTTCTGAAGACTATCTGAATGACAGAGAGTCTTTGACAGAGAGGCTGCAGATTGCGCATCATGTTTGATTTCTTTATTTTGCAAAAAGCACAACCATTTGTTTTTATTGTGACTGTAGTAAAAAAAATAGAATTTAACAGATTATAATGATGTATGACACTTGCCTGAATGATAAAAAACGACAGTTATTTGAGTCTCTTTGGCACTGATAAGAAAAAAAGCAAGCCAATCACCCCGGCGTGATTGCCGACTCGAGAGGGTTAAAGGTCAGGTTCTTTGCCTCATCCGACTCGGTTCGAAGGGAGCCGCAGACAACCCTTCCAGAACCACTGCCAGATCCCAAGTTGGGACTCTCCGAGCTCCATGGAGGAAACATACAACCAAATGGTGCTTACCCCGAGGCCCATCACCTACAGACGAGTGGAAAGCTGCAATGGAAGCCACGTACACCTTAAGTGTGGATGGGGTAAAACCGGCGGAGAAACCATCTTGGAAGAACTCCAGCACTGAAGCCACTGGGCAGTTGACTGGGTCCACCTAACGCTCTCTACACCAAGTGGAAAACACATTCCACTTCATGCTGTACTATCTCCTCGTGGAAGGAGCCCTGGAGCTGAGTAAGGTCTCAACTACACCTGCCGATAGGCCCGCCTCTAGGTACCAGGCCCCCTCAGGGGCCAGACCCAAAGGTTCCACAGCTCTGGCCGGGGGTGAAATATTGTGCCCCCTGCCTGAGACGGGAGGCCTGCTAGCAGTGCTACGATGTTCGAGAACCATACCTGGGTCGGCCAGCAGGTTGCTATTAAAAGTAGGCTGATCACTTCTTGGCAGACCCGCTCCAAGACTCCCGGGAGCAGAGTGAACGGGGGAAATGCATAGACGCAGCAGCCACGTCTGCACTTGAGAGAAAACCACAGAGGGCAGTGGGATGTCTCTCGAGACGCGAACAGATCCACTTCCACTGGGCCGAACCTCTCGCACATGGCTTTCACCACCTCTGGGTAAAGTCGCTACTCCCCAGGCCTCAGCCCCTGCCTTGACAGGACGTCTGTTCCCTGATTTTGGTCCCCGGGGACATATATCGCTCAACAGTCTCCCTTGGGACCACAGGAGGATCTGGTGTGCCAGTCTGCATAGAGGGCTGACCACTGCGACCTCAGACCCCCTTGATGAATTAGATATGAGACATGGTGGCCGCGGAGGTCCGGGAAAAAGCTCCTCAGAGCTTTGTAGACCACCAGCATTTTAAGGCAATTTATGTGCCAAGAAGGCCAAGGACGACATCTCAATGCCGAACTGCCACTACTCGCGACTGGGCCAATATGAGCCAGTCGTCGATGTAGTTCAGTACACGGATGCATCTGAGACTCAGTTGGAGCCAGAGCTGCATCCATGCACTTGGTGAACATGCGAGGGGGAAAAGCCAGGCCAAACTAAAGAACCTGATAATGGTATGCTTCACCCCCCAAAAACAAACCTCAGGAACTTCCTGAAGGATGGATACATGGAAGTATCGTGACAAACCAGTCCTCAAACTGGATCTGACTTACGATGGTTGGAATTGTGAGCATCTCAAATCTGAATTTCCTCAGAGAACGATTCAAGTACCTCAGATCTAAAATTGGATGCAAACCCCCCCCATCCTTCTTGGGAACTATGAAGTACCGGCTGTAGAACCCGTACTCCTTGTCTGGCGGAGGAACACGTTCTATGGCCTCCTTTACCAACTGAGAGTGAACTTCCTGTTCCCTTACCCGAACCTGCTCTGGGACCACTGCAGTCCAGACCAACCAGTTGAACTTGAGGAGAGGGTAATATAAGATATATTCGGAAGGCATAACCATGCACCGAGATAATCTGCTAAGGGAACCAGCCTCTCGAGGTTGGCCTCGGGTGTCAACCGAGCCTCGTTCCCGACCCCCTGAAGCGGCTGACCGGCAGGGAGCAGTCGTAGACGTACTTTTAAAAAAAATACCCCATTCCTTATGGCCGTTTAAAGAAACCACCAAAATTAGCTAAAACGGCTAAAGCTAGCTAAGTAAACTAGTAGAGAATGAATTCTGCTGCTGCTACAGGGATACGTTTGGGATGAGGAATCAACAGAAAAATACTTGTTTGAAGACTGGCGTGGTCCTTTCAGTTAATTACCATTACAATATCCATATTAGGCCTACCGTTCTTTTCCCAAAATGCTGGGGCAGACCTGTCACATACCACAGACAGTGATGAGCAGCTTCGAAGTCCGTTGGTAACCGTTGGTTACCGTTTGTTGGCTGTTCCAAACTCATTCAAATTACTAAGATCATAAGTGATGCTAAATATCCAGCATGTTTTTCATAATTTTGAGAGTAGCTTAAAATTCTATTGAGGTTCTGAGCTTGTTGATCGCCAACTAGTAGTGAAATCATCACAGATCCATTGATTTTGATTGGATTTTTATAAATTTTTCTGTGGAATGAGTATACTATTTGGTGAAAAGAATGGCATATTGACTGATGTCATAACTTGGGGGAATAGTTGATTGCCAATAAAGTAAAGATTGAAATATTAGAAAAAAGTGAGAAAACGCCTATTTTTTGCATTAAATTGATGCAAAATCATGTAGAAATGTGTTTTAAGAGTTATTTTTTCAGTGGATGTTGTCAGCACATGTGTTCTGTGTATCTGGAATGCATTTATTGACAGCCTACCCAACCCACTGAGGATTTGAGGAAAAAAGTCATTTTTCACATTTTTCTGATAAAAATAAAGGGTGCATACATGAAAATGGCCACAATTTTTTTTCGCGATATTTCCGGCAGAGCAGACCCTCCAATTATTGGTTCTTAGGGTCAAAGTTAACAGAAAAAACACAAATAAAAAGTATGGCAGACCATGTCAGGTTCAACCCATTTTATTGAGCTTTTGAGACTTTGGCTCCCCGACTATTGAGAACTTTGTAAGTGTACAAACGGTTTAATAAGAAGATACTTTATAAAGACAGTACATTACGCGTATACAGACAGGAGCCATCTTGGAAAACAGTCTCAATGATCTTGGGGGAATACAATAGGGTTTGGTTAAAAACAAACCGAAATAAAATCCTGAACTTGGCCGTTGGTCTTCTGTGCATTTCTGCACATTCGTGTGACTTTATCAGTGACACAGTTCACGCCGACTCACACAGAAAAACACACAAGCTGTGAGAAATCAATACTTTCTTCTCTGATGTGAATATTTGGTCTGAGAGGGGAAACATCAAATTCATCCAAAACTGTTCGCCAAGTTTACGACTCGATTTCATATTTGAAATCACAAATGTAATCTGACAACAACTGTCTCTGTTTCTATAGCAACCGGAGCTTCTAATGGCAGCTGCAGTGAGCAATGACTTTACTAATCAACGATTGGCTCTTTCATTTCATGGGCGTGGCTTATTCGCTATATTGGCCGTTGCACTTTCTCCCATTCAAAGTTTATGATAATATTTTAAATTTCGATTTGTTTTTCACCAAACCCTATCATAAACCCGTGTGTCGCATATGACTTTTCTATGATACTTTCGCATCTTTTTTTGTATTATTAATTGTGTAGTCTGAAATAGATAATAATAATAATAATACATTTTATTTTCTATAGCGCCTTTAAAGTTACATCTCAAAGCGCTTCACATAAACATTATGGACAGTATAGAATACAATAAAACAATATAAAATACATTAAAAAATAAACATTAAAAAACATACATTTAAACAAGTTGAGTCACTTATATGCTAGCCTAAAAAAGTGGGTTTTAAGTAGAGATTTAAAAACACAGAAGGAGTTAGCCTGTCTAATCTCATTAGGAAGAGCATTCTGGTCCTTATTCAGAAGAGACGGATCAGTCTGGAGATAGAAGGGCGTACGACATTAGAACAACACCAAAGTAAATATATCCTGAAACCCGTTACCTGAATATTTTCAGTTAATATTTGCAGCAGATGATTTTACAGAGGTCAAGCTCCAACAATTACGAAAAAGGCACCATAAAAGTACCATAAATGTAGTCCATATAACTTGTGCACTGTATTCTTCTGAAGTCATGTATGCATATATATTTAAATATGGTATGACAAAACATGGTGTCAATCAGGAGAACCAATGACATTTCATGTCTTTGATATTTAGACATATTTAGGAATATAGTACATGAATTGTATGCATGTTTTATCCTTTTTGGATCTTGACAGCATCAGAATCATTGTGCAAAACATCTACTAAGTTTCATAATCATAATTGTCATGCCACAAGATGGTTGAGAATCATCATGACAGTATTTTCATTTTTGAGTGAACTTTTCCTTTAACACCATATGAACACACACAATGAGAAGCTGTGGATGAATTATTGATGCAAATCCAACTTATTCTTTTATTCCCAGACATAAAAGCTTGAGGCGTTTTAACCAACCATAGAAATATAAATGTTCTGTTTTGTAGCAATCGCATGATGATGGTTGTTTCAGCTCAGTGCTGTAAATTAAAGACACAATGATTTGATCGCAGGGAGGTCGACGCGAGGCCGGAGTTCTGGTCCTTATTCAGAAGAGACGGATCAGTCTGGAGAAAGCGATCCAAACCCAACCATCTCCACCGTAATCAGACCAGCCATGGCTCTCATCACCAGCATGCTGACGGCCTACACCTACATCACAGGTAACCACACACACATCTGCGCTGGATCTCTGAATGCAAGCAACTCGATAGAGAAACTCAAAATATACATATATTCATTTTTGAGTAGTCAGCTGGTTCTCGTTCTTAAGGAAATAATCTTTTTTTTTTTTTTTACAAAGATCATGTAAAAAAAAAAAATATTCACTATTATTCACTTAGTAACCCACAGCTATTCAAAGTTTGGGGTCCTTAAGATCTTTTTATTGTTTTTGAAAGAAGTTTCTTCTGCTCACCAAGGCTGCATTTATTTGATCAAAAATAGAGTAAAAACAGAAATATTGTGAAATATTATTATTTCAAATATCTGTTTTCTATTTGAATACATGTTAATATGTGGCCTAATTTATTCCTGTGACCAAAGCTGAATTTTCAGCATCATTACTCCAGTCTTCAGTGTCACATGATCCTTCAGAAATCATTCTAATATGATGATTTGCTGCTCAAGAAACATTTCTGATTATTATCAATGTTGGAAACAGCTGTGATGCTTCATATTTTTGTTGAAACCATGAAAGGTTCTTTTCAGGATTCTTTGATGGATAAAAAAACAACAACATTTATTTGACATAATCCTTTGTAATATTGTCTTTACTGTCACTTTATTTAACGCATCTTTCCTGAATAAAAGTATTAAATTATTTCCCAAACTTTTGAATAGTGCTGTATTTCTGAATGATGTTGATATATTTTTATATTCAAGAAGATATTCAACAATGAGAAAAAGTTTAGGGTTGTTCTTTTTTTTTTATCCATCAGGAATTATTTGAATCATAAATACAAAAATAGAGCCGGACCTGAATGCAAGTTTACTAAAAAAAGTGCTTGGAGTAGCTACTTGGCTGTTGCTTAATGTTATCAGTTGTTTAATATACCAAGTCAAACTGAACCTAATTCGATTCAAAACATCTCACCACAAATCACACTATGAAAAACAAAGAAAAATCAGGTAGAAATGTAAACTTGAGAATAAATTGTATTTTAACAACTGTTTTCAAACGATTGTTTTTCACAAAATCGGAATATTATAAACAGTATTTTAAATATTTTTTCCTAAAGCAACAGATAATGAGTTTGATACCCAGTAAAATTCACATGAATGAACTGATAAAATGTATGCTTTCAATGCAGTGTCTGCCAAATTCATAAATGTAAATACCCTCAGATGGTAGATGAGAAACTGACAACAAAAAAAAATTTATGGGGGGAGGGGGCGTCCTATCAACATTTATGTGATTAAAGTAAGGTCAACGTCGACCAATCGTTGATGATGTCATTACTGAACAAATAAGCCAGAACCTCGAGCTGATGTAACGGAGGCCAGCTAGTAGTTGCTGTGTGAGTAAACCTCACTCCTCTGATCTCAAGAGACGCTCTAGTGACTGATGCTAGAGGTTGCAGCCTTTAGCCTCCTTGTTAGAGCGCCTGACTCTCATGCCGGCAGACCCGGGTTCGAGTCCCGCTTGGAGCGGGGCGGTGCGATCAGGAGGGGTTACATTGGTACCGTGACCCGGATGGGAGTGAGGTTTAGGGGGTGAGTGTAATGGAGGCCAGCTAGTAGTTGCTGTGTGAGTAAACCTCACTCCTCTGATCTCAAGAGACGCTCTAGCGACTGATGCTAGAGGTTGCAGCCTTTAGCCTCCTTGTTAGAGCGTCTGACTCTCATGCCGGCGGACCCGGGTTCGAGTCCCGCTTGGAGCGGGGCAGTTCGAACAGGAGGGGTTACATTGTGAACGCGGGTTTTCTTGTGCACAGCTATGATGTATGACAGTGCTTGCCACAACGCTATTGCTCCTACATAACTGCTTATTTATCAGTTCTTTTGTCTTTGGGTCGGTTTATTTCTCACATCTTGTTCTAAATCAGATACAGATAAAGTAGCTCAATAAAGATTATGAATGCATTAGTGAGAGAGAGATTGTGTGAATTGCACCTGGCAAATGAATTGCACCTCTTTAATATAGTGAAGCTATGGGTTTTAGTTACTTAGTTACTAAATATATGCTAGTATGTTTCAGTTTCTAAGCTATTTTATTGATAAATCACAGAGCAGTGTTGATAATACATTTCTGCACGACTGAATGATTCTGTGCACGTGTCGTGCGCGCTACTGTGTGTAGCCCAAAAGGGCGATTAACTTACGTGTGCAATAAATCACCCAATCAATTTTGAGCATCAGGATGGTATAATCAAACACATCTTGTGGAGCGCTCAGAGGATGCATTTATTTGTGATTTTCTTATCCTGTTGCGCCCTCTATAGAGACGGAGCGACACGCGTCATAATCTGAAAACCACGCCCACCGGGAACAATCCAGCAATCCTTGTCATTTCTGACTTATAACAAAAAACAGAACAACGTCTAAAAGCCGCTATGTGACAGGGTGTACAGCAAACAAGCTTAAAAACACAGAACTAAGTTTTTATAAGCTATCGCTCCAAAAAAACTTAAAGGGGTGGTTGCATGCGATTTCACTTTTTAAACTTTAGTTAGTGTGTAATGTTGCTGCTTGAGCACAAACAGTATCTGCAAAGTTACAGCGCTGAAAGTTCAATGCAAACGGAGATATTGTTTTCTAAAGTTATGGCAGTTTATTGCCTACAAAAACGGCCGGTTTGGACTACAACAAGCTTCTTCCCGGGTTGGTGACATCATAAACCCTTGCTATTAACATAAACACTGCCCCCGCGAACACGCAACAAAGTGGGCGAGGCCATGTCGCAGTCATTACGAAAGAGAGAGAGCTGTTGCAGAACTACAAACTACATTTGGCCATCTAACCAATCTAAGACCATTGCGTTTTTCGGAGGGATGGGCTTCATAGAAGCAGGAAGCAAACGAGTCGTTCAAAGGACAGTGGAGACAGCGGTGTGGAATAAAGGTAAAATATAAGAAAAATACGGCTTTAAAAAAAAAAAGAAGTATTAAGACATGTTATACTGCGCCCCATAAACACAACCAAGCCTAGAAAAAAACAACGGAACCACCCCTTTAAGGAAACTAAAGTGTATACAGGCGTGACATGTTATATTACACTGAGAACTACACCCACTGGAGGGGAACGTAAAACATTCATTATTTTTAAACATTAATTATTTTAAAGGATTATTTATTTTAAAGGATTATTTCACCACCCTATGTGAACCTGAGAGGCACACGTAGGCATACTGAGTGCCAGGATCCCACAATTGACCCATTCTTCCTGCTGATGCTTCACGTCTTATTGCCTGTATCCATAAAGGTTGGCTTTTACGGTTCGGTAGCTTATAAAAATGTAGTTCTGTGTTTTTTAACTTGTTTGCTGTACACCCTGTCACACAGCAGCTTTTAGGCATTGTTCTGTCTTTTGTTAGAAGCAAGAAATGACAAGGAGGCCGCTTCACCCAATACAAAGTCAATGGAGAGGGTTGTATTGCCCAGGGTGTGGGCGTGGCCTAAATGTGCTCTGTCTCTATAGGCCATGATCAGCGACTATAGACGTCAAGCTTAAAGCATCATGGCAGAGCATTAAAGTTGACCAGTCGACTATTCTGTGCAACCTCTAGTCCTTGCACCTGGCTTTAACCATGGAATTTGCTGGTCAAATTGACATCACAATCGTAATGTACACTCACCTAAAGGATAATTAGGAACACCATACTAATACTGTGTTTGACCCCCTTTCGCCTTCAGAACTGCCTTAATTCTACGTGGCATTGATTCAACAAGGTGCTGAAAGCATTCTTTAGAAATGTTGGCCCATATTGATAGGATAGTATCTTGCAGTTGATGGAGATTTGTGGGATGCACATCCAGGGCACGAAGCTCCTGTTCCACCACATCCCAAAGATGCTCTATTGGGTTGAGATCTGGTGACTGTGGGGGCCATTTTAGTCCAGTGAACTCATTGCCATGTTCAAGAAACTAATTTGCAATTATTCAAGCTTTGTGACATGGTGCATTATCCTGCTGGAAGTAGCCATCAGAGGATGGGTACATGGTGGTCATAAAGGGATGGACATGGTCAGAAACAATGCTCAGGTAGGCCGTGGCATTTAAACGATGCCCAATTGGCACTAAGGGGCCTAAAGTGTGCCAAGAAAACATCCCCCACACCTTTACACCACCACCACCAGCCTGCACAGTGGTAACAAGGCATGATGGATCCATGTTCTCATTCTGTTTACCCCAAATTCTGACTCTACCATCTGAATGTCTCAACAGAAATCGAGACTCATCAGACCAGGCAACATTTTTCAACTGTCCAATTTTGGTGATCTTGTCCAAATTGTAGCCTCTTTTTCCTATTTGTAGTGGAGATGAGTGGTACCCGGTGGGGTCTTCTGCTGTTGTAGCTCATCCGCCTCAAGGTTGTGCGTGTTGTGGCTTCACAAATGCTTTGCTGCATACCTCGGTTGTAACGAGTGGTTATTTCAGTCAAAGTTGCTCTTCTATCAGCTTGAATCAGTCGGCCCATTCTCCTCTGAGGCATTTTCGCCCACAGGACTGGCGCATACTGGATGTTTTTCCCTTTTCACATCATTCTTTGTAAACCCTAGAAATGGTTGTGCGTGAAAATCCCAGTAACTGAGCAGATTGTGAAATACTCAGACTGGCCGGTCTGGCACCAACAACCATGCCACTCTCAAAATTGCTTTCCCATTCTGACATTCAGTTTGGAGTTCAGGAGATTGTCTTGACCAGGACCACACCCCTAAATGCATTGAAGCAACTGCCATGTGATTGGTTGATTAGATAACTGCATTAATGAGAAATTGAACAGAATAATTCTTTAGGTGAGTGTACATTTCGCATGGCTATTTCGTAACATATTCCTTTGCAGGTGTGTTTATGACACTAAATGAGAAATAGCCACACAATTTCAAGGGAAACATCTTAGATTAATTTAGTCTTAGGTCGGTTTTTCCGACAACTCGAATATGTGTTTGGGTCAAAATGACCCGTAAAATAATATACGTTTCAAGAAAGTAAATGGGTCCATTTTTATTTCATGTTGTCCTGAAAAGTGTCTTCTCTCTCCATCACAGAGCACCCGGAGGGATGTGCGCTGTATTTCATGTGCGGTGTGTGTGCCGGTCTGTTCCTCACACTCTTCGCGCTGGTGGTTCAGATTTCCTGCCGTACGGACTGTAAACGTCGTCACGGCGTCGATAAGAAGCGGCCAAGACCCACGGACTCTGACAGCGGCACCAGTGACTCCGATTCTGACTGGGACACGAGCTCAGACCTCTCGGCCCGCCGGCACCGGCGCTTCGAGCGCACGCTCAACACCAACATCTTCACATCGGCGGAGGAGCTGGAGCGAGCGCAGCGGCTGGAGGAGAGAGAGCGGATCATACGGGAAATCTGGATGAACGGACAGCCGGACGTCCCAGGAACGCGTAGCCTGAACCGTTACTATTAGAGCGCCGCCTCTGATCGGACACATCCAGATGGGAAGCTACTATCAGGAGTTTCCTGAACGCTAAAGCGTTTGCCACGTGTGGCATTAAACTGCGCATTTCCTTTGCAGTGGAAATAAGCTCTTGGTTGCGGCGTGCTTTATCCGTAACCCTCAGTATGCAGAGGTGAAAGGTCAAATGCTGCGTTCCCACCATTCGGATGTGGAATTTACGCAAGTTGGAAGTGTCGTTCTGCTGAACTTCCAAGTAGGAAGTTGGACATTCCAGTTTTTAGTGCGGCTTATGGGAGATGTAGTTCATCTGAAACTGGCTCTAGGAGTCTATAGGCAGCTCTGAGAGGTGTGATAAGCTCTAAGCACTGTGATTGGTCCTTCGGTGAGGACTGCATCTGTAGGGACAGGCGTCTCCAAATTAAGTGCCTTCCAGTTTGATCTGGCAAAATACACATATACAGTGGGACTGAACCGTATTTGGACACTTACAGATATCTGAATGTCATTAGCAAACAAATATAGCAAACCAGGCTGCATTTGCAAACAAATCATGCTAGAGCTTCACGTTTCTGCATCATTGACTGATCAAGAGTCACAAATGCATTTTTCGGTAACACTTTTAAATGAGGTTTCATTAGTTAACGTGAACTAACTATGAAATATAATTTTAAAGCATTTGTTAATCAGTTAATATAAATTTTCGACATTTGCTGATAAACAATTTTATGAAAATGTAATTTAATGACAAAAAAATCTTTATAGATCTGAGCGAATATGAACTAAAAATGAACCTTTTTTAACGTTAACAAAATACTATAACATGCATTGCACATTGTTAGTTCATTTTAGTTAATGCATGGGACCTTTTTGTAAAGTGTTATCCATGTTTCATTTTTATCACTAGATAATTAAATTATGTTTTGCTTAAAGCCTGCGTATGCTTTATGCTTCTTTAAAATAAATGCAACTTGGTTTGATATTTTACTTATTATTAAACGCAATGACATTTGTACATTTTTAAGGGTGACTTAAGTGTCCAAATATATATATATATATATATATCAGCCTTGATGAAATCTATTTTATATTTAAAAAGTTTTTGATACCACTATTTTTTTGGATGAATTATTTTTATACTGATTGCTCAGGGATGCAATCCAAGTGTTCTGTGTGTCATCTTCTATTCTTAAAGGGGATGAGAGACGTTCCTGCATAGATGCAACCGTAGCCTCAAAGAGGTTCTTATAGGAACGTGATGCACATCAGCGCCGTGCCTTAAACACAAAACACAGTTAAGCCCTCGATGACTTTATTCAGCGCGGTCTGTGTGTTACGACTGAGGGAAATGTGTTTCAGTTTCTGTTACATGACACGAGGGCTCAGAGTTAATGCTGATGATACTGAACCATAAATAACTCACTTTACATTCTTAAAAATAAAGGTTTTCTAAATAAAAAAAACTCCTGCAGGTAAATGGACAACAATTTCCCTTTCCTCTACTCAAAATGTATTGCATTGTGACTTTGAAATGTTTCAAATATTTGAATTAGGCGACATCTTATTTAACTCTCTGGTGCTCTTCGCGCATCGGTCAAAAATGTTTCTTTTTATTTCGGTGAAATTAATGTGCTATATTTTAGTTCGTATTTTGGGTGGATTTTATGGTACTAAATGATATTTATGCTGTAGTTATAATCCATTTATTCACTTTTTGAGCATAAAATGAAATTTCCAACTTAAACTATCATAAATATTGAATGTTTTGGTTACTTCAGTAATTTAGCATTAGGCTGTGTATCAGTAGAATCCCGGTAGTATATTCGAATTATGGTACTTTCCCCCCTCATATCCCCCTGAGACGAGAGAATTATGCATTTTATTTCTGGAAAAAAATCCTCAGATGACGCAAATATCGTCATTTTGCGTCATCTGAGGCTTTTTTGGCCAGAGGCTAGAGACTACAGCCAGTAGAAGGAGCTAGTTCTGCATGTTATCAACCCGCCCTCAGCGGAGGGATCTCACGCACAGAATGTAAATGCGCACGGCCGCTCGGCTCGGCTCGGGCATTAATAACAGAGCGGTCGGAGCTAAGTGAGTG
>NC_137105.1:6622879-6660379 GCF_949357685.1 Gobio gobio
TCCACCCATACCATCCATCCATCCACCCATACCATCCATCCATCCATCCACCCACCCACCCATACCACATATCCATCCATACCACCCATCCATCCATCCACCCATACCATCCATCCATCCACCCATACCATCCATCCATCCATCCACCCACCCATACCACACATCCATCCATACCACCCATCCATCCATCCACCCATACCATCCATCCATCCACCCATACCATCCATCCATCCATCCATCCACCCATACCTCCGATACCACCCATCCATCCATCCATCCATCCATCCACCCACCCATACCTCCGATACCACCCATCCATCCATCCATCCATCCATACCACGCATCCATCCATCCATACCATCCACCCATCCATCCATCCATACCACGCATCCATCCATCCATACCACCCATCCATCCATCCACCCATACCATCCATCCATCCACCCATACCATCCATCCATCCATCCACCCACCCACCCATACCACGCATCCATCCATACCACCCATCCATCCATCCACCCATACCATCCATCCATCCACCCATACCATCCATCCATACCACCCATCCATCCATACCACGCATCCATCCATCCATACCATCCACCCATCCATCCATCCATACCACGCATCCATCCATCCATACCATCCATCCATCCACCCACCCATACCATCCATCCATCCACCCATACCATCCATCCATCCATCCACCCACCCACCCATACCACCCACCCATCCATACCACCCACCCATCCATACCACCCATCCATCCATCCATCCATCCATCCACCCATCCATCCATTAACCCACCCACCCATACCACCCTTCCATCCCCACCCACCCATACCACCCATCCATCCATCCATCCATCCATCCATCCACCCACCCATACCACCCATCCATCAATCCACCCACCCATACCATCCATCCATCCATCCATCCATCTATTTATCCATCTATGTATCTATCTATATATCTATCTGTCATGAAACTCTAGATGGCATAGGCTGATAGCCTAATAACAGAATTTTCATTTTTGGGTGAACTAACCCTTTTAAGTTTAAAGCTATAACTGCATGTCGACGCGGACATGGATAGCGTTGTTACTGTACTTGCTCACAGTAGCGTGTCGTGTATGTATTGGCAGTAGCAAGTCCAACTGCAATAACAGCAGCAGTGTAGCAGATCTATTCCACCTAGACCAAACATATCAAAATTGTCATATCCATTACCATGCCAAACACAAGAGACTTGTCATGACAGAAATACAGTGTACATTAAGAGAACAGAAATATTTTTTTAACACAGAGATAAACCTACCTCAGTTTTGTTGCTTTTTATGTTTATAGAAGTTTGGACACAATAAATGACTGAATTCATATTTCACATGAGGACATAATCAACACAGAATCCTTAAACTCTCTCTCTCTCTCTCTCTCTCTCTCTCTCTCTCTCTCTCTCTCTCTCTCTCTCTCTCTCTCTCTCTCTCTCTCTCTCTCTCTCTCTCTCTCTCTCTCTCTCTCTCTCTCGACTCAGAGCCTTTCCCCAGCAGTGTTCTGGAAGTTTCCCCTCATGATGTGGAGGAGTATTTCTCTCCTCAAGACTTCAGGGTCGGCGAGGAGGTCATGCTGATGGGGAGGCTCTTCCTGCTGTATGACTGTGACGACTTCACCCGGAAATACTTTGAACAGAGTCACCCCGACATCTTGCTCAAACCGCTTACTGTTGACACTACAACACCAAAAGACATCGAGAGGGTGAGATACATACTCTTGGTTGGGCTAATCTCATCTTAATTGAAAGTTCAATTATATTGTAAGTAAATGGTATATTTCAAGTGATATATCTGGTACTTTCCACATAGGGTACACTTATGTTCTATAATGCACAGTGGTCTTGGACTATTCTGACATCTAGCGGTGTGAATGAGTCCGCTATATGATTAATGCATTATGCCACTCATCTTTTCAACGAATGGTCTGAATGATTTATTAGGTTTTCTTTAAAATAAATAATTTACATATATTATTAACAAATATAAATTGTATTATTGAATGTTAGTTCATTTTTAGAATATAACAAAATGTTGCAAAAAAAGACAAACGTTATACAAAAAGTTTTTAACTGATTATTTGCTGAAAAAGAGATGATTTTGTACCCTATTCATGGAAAAACACTTTATATTTTCTTATTCAGACTGTGAGGTAAATTATGTTTCATTTTCGTTCCCGCCATCTGTTCATCCATGTGAACGCACGCATGGTTTTTATGGTGTCATGATGTCACGCAGGTAATTCCTCCGTATAACGGCTTTGGTTCTCTGGAGGACTCGTTACAGAACTGTCTGTCTCTGGTTCCTGGACCGCCCAAGAAAGATGTGATCAAACTGCTGGAGAACGACCTTAAAGTCCTGCGTTACGCCGCACGGCTGGTGAGAATACACCTAATTTGCATAATCTCTTGCAAAAACAACCGTGAGGCCGCGAGCAAATAAACGATGCGAATTTGATGTTGGTCATTCGCGGAATCCAGTGCTTTATCAGTCCGCTCTTCCTCACTGAAACTGGTACTACTTTCGTGTGTCGTATCACTCCGCATACTGGCGCTCCCGCAACAGGCGCCATATTGCGTGTTTGCGAATGAAAAATAATAACCTAGAGAACATAAATCCTGTCATAATTTACGTACACTCGTGTAGCTCCAAAACCATTAGGCTACACTTTCGTTAATCTGAACACAAATGACGATATTTTTAATGAGTTCTGAGATTTCTGTCCCTCCATTGAAAGTCTATTCACCCAAAATGTTGACCACAAATCGTTATAAATCTATATTAATCGAGAGCAGTTTACTTCTGAAGAGACACGATCACTTTATATAATGAATATAGAGCTTTATTGTAAACATGTAATTCATCGCGACTTTAAAGGGATAGTTCACTCAAAAATGAAATGTTGTCATCATTTACTCATCCTAACGTTTTTCCAACCCTGTTTGAATTTCTTTCTTCTGTTGAACACAAAAGAAGATATTTTAAAGAATGTTGGTTATGAAACAATTGATGGTAGCCGTTAAAAATACTATGGAAGTCGATGGCTATCGTCTGGTTACCAACCTTCTTTAAAATATCATCTTTTGTGTTCAGCAGAAGAAATTAACTCATACAGGTTTGGAAATTGTAATAACTTGAGAGTGAGTAAGTGATGGCAAAATGTTCATTTTGGGTGAACTTTAATGACTGGCTAATGTTGCTGCCGTGTTAGTCTTGTTGCTAGACCAAATGTTGAAAAATTGTATTTTTGGCAGAAGATTTTTATCAATATCGAAATCTTAAATTAATATTTCATCATATGTATTTATTTGTTAAGTAGCTTTCACTTGCATCAGGTCCTGTTAGTCACATCAAGGTTTATTTTGCGACAATGACTACATTATTTCTTGCATATCAACGTTATCGTCCTCCATAGGATTCCCAGAGTCCCGTGGATGAGGGACGGCGCTTCATTCTGTGTTTCTACCTGTCTGATGACATGATCAGCATCTTTGAGAAATCCACACGTAATTCCGGCATCATCGGAGGAAAGTTCCTAGAGAAGACCCGTGTCCCAAAACCAGGAAGTACAGTGGAAAACCCAGAATACTACGGACCAGCAGACTTCGCTATTGGAGCTACTGTGGAAGGTATTGAGAGAGGGTATCAGAGACATGACTTCCTCCTGGGAATCATCACACTTTTTTTCTTATGCTGTTGCGTTCTCCTCTGCAGTGTTTGGCCATCGGTTTGTCCTGACGAACGCTGATCGTTATGTGTTAAATTATCTGGAGTCACTGTCCCAGCACATCCCTGAACACACACTGTCTTCACTGAGACAGGAGTTTATGGTCAATCAGACTTTCAGACCAGGACGAGCAACATGAAGGTAAAAAATGTGTTTGGTTGCTGTGGGTTTGCAACTACAGCCTTTTGGTTACATATTCAAGATCTTCAGCCAAGATCCTGTGAAAAGAGGAAATTCTTAACAATTAAGGCTTAATGGCAGAGTTTCACTAGAAGTTTTATTGAATGTTTCTCTTCACAGCTGAGGCTGATGGAGCTCCAGTCCTCCTCCAGAGCTGAAATCTGCTGAGCAGTCCTGTCCAGTATAACGCTACCAATCCTCAACAAAATACCAGCAGATATTATCCGTAAAAAATTGTTTGTGCCTTTGGATGTTGAGATTTTCCATGTCTTGTGATGCAATAAAGACACAGAGCATCTGTAAAATTAATTAGTATTATTGCTCATTTATGTAAGATTTTCCTGTATTTCACAAAACCTGTTTAGAACATGTCCATGTCCTATTTCAGGGGTTTTCAAACTGGGGTCCGGGGACCCCCGGGGTCCTCCAGAAGGGTCTAAGGGGTCACCAGAAAATTTCAGCGGATAAAAAGACAAAGCAAAAATGGATAAAGTCTACTGAACATTCTAACTGTTTCTCTCCTTTCTTGCCGTAAACATACTTTCCAGATTTGTATGTGTTTGCTTTGTATCTCTCTAGTGAGTTTTCCTCTCTATAGTCCACTCTATCTTGATCTCTGGGGTTGTAAGTAGTGTTAATTTTGTCACCTATTTTTAATTTAGTCTTAGTCTTAGTCTTGTGCCAAATGTCCTTGTTAGTTTTAGTCATATTTAGTCATTCACATATCTTTTTTTGTTAGTCAAGTTTTAGTCGACTAAAAGTCTCGTAATTTTAGTCTAGTTTTAGTCAAAAGACAACTCAAGGTATCTTAGTCAAGTTTTAGTCGACCAAAAGTCTAGCTTTAGTCAAAGGAAAACTCAATATATTTTGTGGCAAAATAAGTTACATAAAGTACATATAACCTGCATAATGTTTGTGCCACAACACCATAGCTAACTGGTGGATTTACAGCGTAGATCAGCATTAGCTTATGAGACGATGGGCACAAATATCGAGTTCGATCTTGATTCAGTATGAATTCATATGTATATAGCCTACTGTACATAGTATAAGGGAAAATATGTTTTTTACACTTTTTTGTGGTTATATTATATTTGCTTGCATTCTTTACTATTCACTATTATTAACATTTCAAAATTTCACAAATAAGTAAGCAGTTATGATCTGTGTATGTATTAAAGAGCCATACAGGCACCCAGTGGGTAATGGCATTACAAGTGAATTTTTTTATTTTTCCAGCCACAAAATGACTCTAATTTGCCTCTTTGCAGTGGAATTCTCTATTTTAACCTTAATTAATACACTAATTGTAATATAAATAAGAAAAATATTAGAAGAAAAATATTTTAAGTGATCATTAATGGACCATAAGTATTGCACAAATAGTATTTAGTACCAAAAGATCTCCTCAAAATATTCAATAAATATTATTGAATTAAAATATAGGCTATTTATTTTTGAAATAGTTAAGGTGTATGGTCACATTTGACCATCAATGAGTACAAGTGTGACTTAATTAGTAAGGAATACCTGAGGGCTAAATACAAGAAAAACATTAATATTAATGTTAACAATTTTGATCTCTACCACTCTCCATAATAAAATGATACTGTAAATGTGGCTGACGCACACTATGCTGTACTGTTTACCAAAAATTGCTGCAAACACCTGTAAAGTGAAGCTGTTGTGTAACTTACGCGGCTTAAGCCATTCAAATATACTGACACAGCGCTAGAGGTATTGAGCGCTCCGGGAACCACGTGACCACACGCGCGCGGCCGCGAGATGACAGGCGGAGTCTGAGAGAGACCTGTACTCCAGCAACAGCGGGAACTCTTTCTGAATATTTTGAACAGCTGAATATTCATCTCATGATGTAAAAGTAGAGACAATTGTAGACGAAAATGAAGAGAGATTTTATCTTAGTTTTTATTTTATGCAAAACATTTTAGTCTCGTCCTTTTTCGTCAACAATAATGCATGTTAATTTAGTCTTAGTCAGTGTTTTTGGACATTGGTGCAGTCTCGTCATCGTCTCGTCTTCGTCATGGAAAAAAAGGTCGTTAACGAACATATTTAGTCTCGTCTCGTCTGACGAAATTAACACTAGTTGTAAGGCAGTATTTTAACACAGTATATAAGCTGCTTACATACATTTATTGTGATACATACTAACATAAAAAATTAACAAGTCTCCCATTTTACCTTGATAAAAAAATGCAGAAAGTAACACTTTATTTCAACATGTACTCTCCTTCTCCAGCCCAAGGGTACACTATATTGCCAAAAGTATTGAGACACCCCAGATCACTGAATTCAGGTGTTACAAATCACTTCCATGGCCACAGGTGTATAAAATCAAGCACTGGGCATACAGACGCTTCTACAAACATTTGTGAAAGAATGGGTCGCTCTCAGGAGCCTGTGCAATAAATCCATTCGTGAAATTTCCTCACTACTAAATATTCCACGGTCAACTATAGGTGGTATTATAACAAAGTGGAAGCAATTGGGAACAACCACGAAATAGGCCATGCAAAATCACAGAGCGGGTCAGCACATGCTGAGGCGCACAGTGCGCAGAAGTCACCAACTTTCTCCAAACTTCATGTGGGCTTCAGATGAGCTCAAGAACAGTGCGTAGAGCTTCATGGAATGGGTTTCCATGACCGAGCAGCTCATCCAAGCCTTACATCACCAAGTACAGTGCAAAGAGTCTGATGCAGTGGGGTAAAGCACGCCGCCACTGGACTCTAGAGCAGTGGAGACGTGTTCTCTGGAGTGACCAATCACGCTTCTCTGTCTGGCAATCCTATGGACGAGTCTGGGTTTGGCGGTTGCCAGGAGAACGGGACTTGCCTGACTGCATTGTGCCAAGTGTAAAGTTTGGTGGAGGGAGAATTATGGGTTGTTTTTCAGGGGTTGGGCTTGGCCCCTTTGTTCCAGTGAAAGGAACCAAAACATTTTGGACAATTTCATGCTCCCAACTTTGTGGGAACAGTTTGAGGACGGCCCTTTCCTGATGGATGAGTGAGTTTGGTGTGGAGGAACTTGACTGGCCTGCACAGAGTCCTGACCTTTGGGATGAATTAGAGCGGAGACTGAGAGCCAGGCCTTCTCGTCCAACATCAGTGCCTGACCTCACAAATGCGCTTCTAGAAGAATGGTCATAAACACACTCCTAAACCTTGTGGAAAGCCTTCCCAGAAGAGTTGAAGCTGTTAGAGCTGCAAAGGGTGGGCCAACTCCATATTAAACCCTACGGATTAAGAATGGGATGTTATTAAAGTTCATGTGCATGTATACATGCACTAATTTTTGGTTTCTAAAAAAAGTGTCCAGGCATGATTTTTGAATATTTATAAATATCTGTATTAGTGATGATATATTTTTGCATTACAGAAATGCAAAAGACTTCTTTTATGAACAGTAAGATTTTTATTGCATTATTTTTTTTTGCATTGAAAATTAAACTTTCATGCAAAAAGGTATTTAAGATATACAAATGTTTTGAGTTAAGGATGGTTTTATTTTATTTTCAAAAGTACGAACAGTCAATGCAAAAAAATAAAACATCCTAATGCGATTTATTTTCTCTTTTTTCAGATGAAATGTGACATTTTCACCAAATGTAAATTCTTTTCTGTCTGCCATTTCATTATCAGTTTATACGATTAAATAAATGAAGTAAATAAAACAAAGGTTGAAATGTTTCTGCAAAAGACAGAAAACTCAAAACAATGTAACTATTCAAAAAGGTTCAATATTTATAAAGCATCATCATATACACAATCAAATATCAAACTGCATAAACGTACAAAGCAGAAACTCCATAAACGCTCATTAAAGGAGTGTGAGTGAGTGTGTTTGCTCTGATTCAGGGTCATTTCACTACTACAACACTTGTTCCGACCTCAAACCGGACACAAAAAACATGGATTTTCCTCTTTCTTTGCCGGTTCTTTTTGGATTGTCATGTAAATCTTGTTCATTACAAACTCAGAATGTGTGAAGTCTCACAATAACACCTATGATTCAAATTATCTCAACGAGTGTCCTTTCAAGGCCACCGTAGTCGCCACTTTTGTACCTCGAGACACGCAGATGCAGAAAAACAAACTAACCTCAAAACAGCGCTTTAATAAAGAAAGACTGAGTGAAGTTTAGAAAACATATGTAGAAAGAAATAACATGAATACTGAAACTGGAAAGAAGTTTAGGGCCTGTCGAGGGTCCTGTTGTCACTTCCTCGGAGAAACGCCACATTGGCTTCTCTTGATGTGGTAACAGGAAGCAGCAGGCAGATGATGCGTTTCCTGTTCCTGTGCCCTCGATGTGTGGAGGCTGGCCATCTGCTGGAATGAGGCTGAAGTTTACGGCGCTTTGATCTTCTTGAGACGAGGAGATGTGCCGTTCTCTGCTTTAATGAGGCCATTCTCATGATGACCGACTGCAGAACACAAACAGCTCGTGTTAGAGAAGAAAAATGCATCACCGAACACCAAACAACGTCACATGTGTAACCGAAGACATCAGACCTACAAAACCAGTGTTTGTCATTCTGTGCGTCACGTTTTGGCTTTCACACACAAAAGAATATTATTACCCAGAGGCCAAGGAAAGTTCACCTAGAAACCTAAAAAAAAAAAATTCTAAGCCATTCACAAAAGCTTTGTGTGAGGAACAGACCAACAGTTCAGCCATAAATCTTGCCTTCTGCAGTAGCCTGGGCCAATGTGCATATGCAATGTGATACATCACCACTGGTTACAACAGTATAGAGGAGTAATCAATAACATTTTTGGGTAAACTAACTCTTAAGCTTAAAGGGTTAGTTCACCCAAAAATGAAAATTCTGTCATTAATTACTTACCCTCATGTCGTTCGACACCAGTAAGACCTGCGTTCATCTTCGGAATAGAAATGAAGATATTTTAGTTGAAATCTGATGGCTCTGAAAGGCCTCCATTGGCACAATGGCACGTTACACTCTCAAGACCCTTAAAAGGCACTAAAGACGTCATTACAAAGTCCATCTCACTACAGTGGTTCTAAAATAACTTTATGAATCGGCGAGAATAGTTTTTGTGCGCAAAAAAACCCTAAATAACGACTTATATAGTGATGACGATTTCAAAACACGGCCTCATGAAGCTTCGAAGCGTTATGAATCAGTGAGCCGAATGATGATTCGGATCGCGTGTCAAACCGCCAAACTGCTGAAATTTGGCGATTCAAACCGCTGAATCGACTCGCTGATTCATAACGCTTTAAGCTTCATGAGGTCGTGTTTTGAAATCGTCATCACTATACAAGTCGTTATTTAGGGGTTTTTTTGCGCACAAAAACTATTCTCGTCACTCCATTAAGTTATTGTAGAACCACTGTAATGAGATGGACTTTGTAACGACGTCTTTAGTGCCTTTTAACCCTTAATCGCCCCTCAAGTAGGGTTTACGTTTGAGTCCCTTGGGGTCAGATAGACCCCAAACTTTTACAGAGCGATTGCATAAGGAAATACAATTTTTTTACATGGAAAACTATATATCATTTTTTTTATTTACTTCTCAACTATACATTTATGCTGTGTTTTTGTGGGTATTTGGTAGTTTTTTACCTATTTACTGCACAAATACTTAACTATGTCATAAATTGGCTCATTAAAAATCATTTTTTTATGAAAAAATCACTTGAATGATGATCTTAAATAAATATAAATAGTTTTTGGACATTGCTCTATGTGTTAGGGATAGAATACCGCCATCTGTAGGTTTGTGGAAAAACTTTAGGAATTATAGTTAAAGAGAAAGAGAGTGCAATGACCACATTATCCAATAGAGGTCCATTAGGGAAGTTATGCAAAAGTTAAGCTGCCTTTCATCTTTCTTTTATTTGCCCTTTTCCCTCTCTTTCTCATGATTGTTCCATGTTGCATTTGTGCTCTAGTACTTGTCCTTCATTTATGTATGTAATTTTTTCAGATTTATGCCAGTTTTGTTGATTTTATTTGCCAGTTTCTATAAAAATGCTCTCTGTTGCAGTCACACACATGTGTGTGTTTGTGTGCGTGTGTGTATGAGACAGAAAGTTCGTTCCACTTTGTGTTTATGCTCTAGGACCAGATCTTGATATAAATGTAGACATTTTCAGATTTATACTGGATTTAGTTGATTTTTTTTACAAACAAAGTGAAAAAAAAAGCATTTTTTACATTTTCCCATTCATTGCCAAAATCCAAAAAAATGCTCCAGACACCTGTGTTTGTGTTTGTGTGTGTGTGCGTGTGAGTGAACATGCTTGTTCCATATTGCATTTGTGCTCTAGTATTAGTACTTCATTTATGTATGAAAATCTTTCAGATTTATGCCAGTTTTGTTGATTTTATTTGCCAGTTTCTATAAAAATGGTCTCTGTTGCAGTCACACACGTGTGTGTTTGTGTGTGTGTTTGTGCGTGTGTGTATGAGACAGAAAGTTCGTTCTACTTTGTGTTTATGCTCTAGGACCAGACCTTGATATAAATGTGGAAATTTTCAGATTTATACTGGATTTAGTAAAAAAAAATTTACAAAAAAAGTGCAAAAAATGTATTTTTTACACTTTCCCATTCATTTTCAATGTGGGGTCAATCTGACCCAGAGGGACTTAAACGGTAAAAAAATTTTTACACACCTTTAGAACAACCAAATCAAGCCCAGATTTTTTGTGCATGTTTAGATAGATTATTTAGGAAAAGTCACAGAGTCTCATGGCCCTGAGATGAAGGGAACACTTAAAAAATGGAGGAAAAGTCCAGTGGGGTCAGCTGGACCCCAAGGGACGATTAAGGGTTAAGGGTCTTGAGAGTGAACCGTGCCATTGAGCCAATGGAGGCCTTTCAGAGCCATCAGATTACAACTAATATATCTTAATTTCTGTTCCGAAGATGAACGGAGGTCTTACGGGTGTCGAACGACATGAGGGTAAGTAATTAATGACAGAATTTTCATTTTTGAGTGAACCAACCCTTTAAGGCTCAGATATACTTCTGGTGTGACTTCATTTAGAACAAAGGCCATGTTCACACACAGCAGCAGAACAGTTGTCAGTCCTGTATTTGAGTCCTTCATACACTGTAATAAACTATATGATTAATAAGCTATGGAAAAAATGTTTTTACATTGCTTTAACTCATAAAAAAGTTGAAAATTGCTTCGACTATTATGATAAGTTATACAAGACTCAACTAATTGTAAGTGAGTTTAATGTAATTGAAGTTGAAATTTTTAAACTGTTGTCTGAGGTCAACTTATGACGTTTGCATGGTTTTTACATTCATAAACATCATAATAGGCTATTTTCTACCCTGGTTTTAAGCCTCTCTCATGGAACGCTCTGTTTTTATGGGCGTGCCACACTGAAGACTTTTAAGTAAACGGCCACTGCTATGATTGGATAAGCTTCGCATATTTAATGAGCTTTGGCTCCCCCACGAGTACTCGTAAGGCATTGTTTTGAAAGCGTGAGGGAAAACGGCAACCGGAATGATTCGCCCACAGGACTCGCAAAATGTCTTTATCAAACAAACACAATGATTTATCTCTCATCCACCCGCGATTGATTGGAATGTTATTTTTATATTACTTGGCCCACCCAATCGGTGGATAATAACCGCCAACAGTGCATCACACGCACGCACAGTACGTTGCAGACAGCATCATTGTGTGTGCGTGTGTGATGCACTGTTGGCGGTTATATCCACCGATTGGGTGGGCCAAGTAATATAAAAATAACATTCCAATCTTCTGCGATTGTATTATTCCTTCAAATATCAAGTCAAGAGAGTGAACAATGCACATTAAGCCCTTTCACTATTTAAGATGATGCGTATTGGTAGCCCGTCTGGAAAACACATAGCCCTGGGACGTTGGGGTTTGCGAGCCCTGTGACAGTGGTAAGTTATGTTTAGTAAGACATGTACACATAATTAATAGATAAACGATCTATAACAATGCAATACTATCACATATAAAAAACATGTTTTACTCACATTAGTGTGTTGCTTCATTCATTCATGTAATCTCATCCTGACTGCAAATCCAGTCTCGTGTTTACAAACGAATCTGTGGTTAAATGAAGGAACAAACGCGCAATGTCTTCCCCACGTGAGCTGGATATTCATTAAAAATAAAGTTCAACCACACATTCCTAATATTAGAATCCGAAGGAAGCTTATGCAGCGACTGTGTTCTTCCATAACCAGGCACAGTGCAATATCTTGCTATCAGTAACGCGATCCGTTTAGCTCCACGAGTCGGTGGGCGGGGCTATAGAATCAGGCATACTGTTGAGGTGATGTTTCACCACACGATGACGTCAAGGTGTGGCACATTCTGAGATCTAGCGTTTGCTGGGCCTGGTGTCAATAAAAGCTTTTCTTTGACTAACAAGGAAACTTACAGGATATTCTTATATCACAATGAACCCTTATATATCAAAAGCTGAATGAAAAGTTGATTTCTCAATTCGTGACCCCTTTAACCATACACTAAAAAAAAGAGTTGCTGTCTTAAATAAGTACAATCAACTCGGATGTTTATGTTCACACACATTTGTTGTTGTCAATCCCGAAAACTGACAGTGTGAATGTAGGCAAAACCCTAGTTCTTTTCTGGAGTTTGAATCAGCTTGCCAAAGTGAACTTTCCAGAATGGCGATTACGTAACAGGTAAGTGTTGCTCTGGGGCTCCACCTTCTTCCTCTGTGTTTTTAAAACTATCTATATTTAAGAAAAATATAAATGTTATACGGATTAAAAAAATAATAATAATAATTTATATATATATATATATATATATATATATATTTATATTTATATTTATATATATATTTATATTTATATTTATATTTATATTTATATTTATATATATATATATATATATATATATATATATAAATATAAATATAAATATAAATATAAATATAAATATAAATATATATATATATATTTATATTTATATTTATATTTATATATATATATATATATATATATATATATATATATATATATATATATATATATATATATATATATATCATGCTCCAGTTACACTAAATTGACACATTTTTCAGGTTAAATAAATAAAAATGACTTCCACTACCAAGAACAACAACCAAAACAATTCTATTTTGTATTTTTACATTAATGTAATTATGGTTCTATTTATTAAAAGGAAGTATATTGCTCAAGTTTTCCCATCATTTTTACATTTATTCTAAGAGATGCTTCCTCCCACTGTAACTTTAACTGCTGGTGTCACTGTTAGAAACACTTTAGAAAAATGAGCGATGTATACACTTTTTATTCCTTATGGACATTTTTGTCTTTTTGATAATTTTGCCTACGTTAATACTAACTACATAAATTTTGACACGTGTGCATTTTTATTAGAATTTTACTATTTCACCCCCATTTCCTTTTTTAAAAAAAAATCAATTTTGCACTAGGTCAACGAAAGAGTTCCACTCAGCATATAATCACACACTGTTTGTTAATTGGCCAGAGGACAACTGGCACACCAACTGAGCCTGGTTTCTCCCAAGGTTTTTTTTTTTTTCTCCATTAGGTCGCCTGATGGAGTTTTGGTTCCTTGACACGGTCACCTTTGGCTTGGCTTGCTCAGTTGGGGACACTATATTTTTAAACCAAATAAATTAAACTAAACTCAATTAAATACATCAACTAAATAACTGATCTGCCCACTGTCACTGTATGATAACTGAAATGAGCTAGATGACATCACCGTTTTCTCCAGAGGCGAATCAAATTCTGTTGCATTATTTTCCTGTTTAACACTGTGAAGCTGCTTTGAAACAATCTGCATTGTAAAAAGCACTATATAAATGTAAAAAGTTGATATAAACTATACAAGTTTATAAAGTTGACTTGACTTAGCACTGCTTGGACAAAAATGTCCCCATTGAAACCGGACCGATTTTGTTTGTTACGTCACACCAGTTCGTTCTTCCATTTCACTTTAAGTATATCTGGGCCTTAAGCTAAAAAGAGATAGTTTACCCAAAAATGTTAGTAATTACTCATTCATACTGTTGTAGCCAATGGCGATGTTTATTTTGTTATTGAGAGGAAAGCGCGCAGCACATATTTGACATTCTTCCAAATGTAGTTGGGACGTTCACTAACAGTATAACAATGCTCAGGTATTTGAACATTCTTTTCATCCCTAAGAAGATATGAGTATATCAGTGTATAACTAGTGCAGTGCAATAGAACGAGCATGTACCTGAATCTCGTTTCAGCGTGCGCTGCATCTGTTGTTTAGCGGCCGCTCTCTTCCGGGCCACCTGCTCCAATCTCAGCTCACGTGTTCGGCTCAGCTGGAAACGGAAGAACTTCCAGAGCAGCCATGATTGAGTGAAACACACCATGAACAACACCAGCAGCCTGCGTGTCAAACACACACACACACAGCATTAGTCTCATGTCGTGACGTACTGAACTACAATGAGTGTGAATGTCTGTCTCACCTGATAGAAAGAGTGTTGAAGTTTCCAGTATCCAAATCAAGCATCTGGTTTTCAGAACGAGCCAAACCGAAGCCGACAGCCAGGAACATCAGAGTCAGAGTGATCATACGGGTCAGGACGAACCCAACAGACCACATCTCAAACCTACACACACAAATACAATACAAGCATATTTGCTGTTATATAGAGAGATTATGATACACACTACCGTCCAAGGTCTCAGGTCAGTTTATGATTTTAAAATACGTCTCTCCTGCTAACCAAGGCTGTATTTATTTGAACAAAAATACAGGTAAAACTGTTATATTGTGTGAAATATGACAATTTAAAAGAACTGTTTCTATTTGAATATATTTTGAATTGTAATTTATTAGATTAGATTAGATTAGATTCAACTTTATTGTCATTACACAAGTACAAGTACAAGGCAACGAAATGCAGTTTAGGTCTAACCAGAAGTGCAATAGCAGCAAGTGCAGGATATATACAATGGTTGCGTAAGTGCAGGACATAAAAATGTTCTGAATATATATAAATATGTATAAGTAGAGAGATGGTTATTACTATAAGTAGAACTGAATTTACAGATGAATATATACAGTGAATAAATATACAGATGGCTATTACTATAAACAGAATTTACAGGTGAATATGTACTATGAATAAATATACAGATGGCTATTACTATAAACAGAATTTACAGGTGACTATGTACTATGAATAAATATACAGACGGTTATTACTTGAACAGAATTTTACAGTTAGAGGTATACAATAATATGTTAGGCTAATATGAGGAATATAGCAGTGGATTAAGTTAGTACAATAAATTATGGACAGAGCTATCCGAAAGAAAGTGTAAAAGTGCAGTGGAAAGTGGTTGCATATTCCAGTTAGAAGTACGGTGCAAAATGCAAATGTAAACATTGTTACTGTAAATACAGTCGGCAGTGCAGATGAGCATAATCCAGTTACGGTATGGTGGTGCAGAATGCATAAGTAAACAGTTGTTACTGTAATAAACAGTCAGTAGTGCAAATAACAAAGTGAAGGTGGATGTGAGGTAGGAGAGTTATCAGTTTATGAGGGAAGTGGATCAACGGGGGTTTGAGTTCAATAAAGAGACAGCTCTGGGGAAAAAACTGTTCTTAAGTCTGCTGGTCCTGGTCCGGTGGATCCTGAAACGCCTGCCGGAGGGCAGGAGAGAAAACAGTCTGTGGGCTGGGTGAGAGGAGTCCTTGAGGATGCTGCGAGCTCGATGCAGGCAGCGTTTCCTCTGGATGTGTTCGATGGCAGGCAGTGGAGTCCCTGTGATGCGCTGGGCAGTTTTCACCACCCGCTGCAGTGCCTTGCGCTCCGCAACAGAGCAGCTCCCATACCACACTGCCACACAGTTGGTCAGGATGCTTTCTATTGCGCAGCGGTAGAAGTTCACCAGGATAGCCGAGGAGAGCTGATTCTTCCTCAGTGTCCTCAGGAAGAAGAGGCGCTGGTGAGCCTTCTTGACCAGGCTGGAGGTGTTGGTCGTCCACGACATGTCCGCCGAGATGTGGGTCCCCAGGAACTTGAAACTGGAGACACGCTCAACAGCCATTCCATTGATGTGGATGGTGTCGTGTGTGCCTCTTGACTCCTTCCTGAAGTCCACAATGAGCTCCTTCGTTTTGGTGGTGTTGAGGAGCAGGTTATTATCAGCGCACCATGTAGCCAGGTGCTGGATCTCTTCCCTGTAGGCAGTCTCATCGTTGTTGCTGATGAGACCAATCACCGTAGTGTCGTCCGCAAACTTGACGATGGAATTAGTTCCATACACAGGCTTGCAGTCGGAGGTGAAGAGGGAGTAGAGAAACGGACTTAGCACACAGCCCTGTGGTACACCAGTGTTAAGAGTGATGGATGTGGAGCAGGTGGATCCTGATCGAACATTCTGGGGTCTGTCAGTTAGGAAGTCCAAAATCCAGTTACACATTGAAGTGTTGATGCCCAGGTCTCCAAGTTTGGCAATTAACTTGGATGGGATGACAGTGTTGAATGCTGAGCTGAAGTCAACAAACAGCATGCGTGCATAAGTGTTTTTACTGTCCAGATGGGTGAGCACAGAGTGCAGTGCCATGGAAACTGCATCCTCTGTGCTCCTATTGCTGCGGTAGGCAAACTGGTGTGAGTCCAATGTGGATGGTATAGAGTCTTTTAGGTGTTCCAGGACCAGCCGCTCAAAGCACTTCATAATGATGGGTGTGAGTGCTACAGGGCGGTAGTCATTAGGGCACCTCGGGCTGGAGTGTTTCGGCACTGGCACAATGGAAGTGCGTTTAAAGCATGATGGTACAGCTGCTTGGGCGAGAGACAGGTTGAAAATGTCTGTAAAAACCCCAGCGAGCTGCTCCGCACATGCCCTGAGCACACGTCCAGGGATGTTGTCTGGTCCAGCAGCCTTGTGCGCGCTGATCCGGCTCAGTGCCTTGCAGACATCTGTGGTGGAGAGTGTGATTGGTGGGTGGTCAGCTGAGGGTTTGAGCTTGGTGGCAGTTTCTCTGTTGTCTCTTTCAAAACGAGCATAAAAGTAATTTAGCTCATTCAGGAAGTTGACATCAGTGGCTGCGGGGGTGGAGTGGGGGGGTTTGTAGTCACTGATGGCCTGGATGCCCTGCCACATGCGTCGAGGGTCAGAGTTGGAAAAGTGACCCTCAATCTTAAGCTTGTAGCAGTGCTTGGCCTTTTTGATGCCCCTCTTCAGGTTTGCCCTGGATGCGCTGTAGGCTTGTGCATCTCCTGATCTGAAGGCAGTATTGCGTGACTTCAGCAGGAGTCGTACTTCCCTGTTCATCCAAGGCTTCTGATTTGGGTATGTGGTGATCTGTTTCTGGGTTGTAACACTGTCGATGGTGGTATTGATATGATCCAATACTGAGGAGGTGTAGGAGTCAATGTCCGTGTGAGCGCCACTGGTGGCTTGAGAAGCAAACATACTCCAGTCTGTGTTTAGAAACCTTTCCTGGAGTGTGGAGTCTGCCCCCGCAGGCCACACCTTGATGGTTTTCATTGATGGCTTCACGCGGTTGATGAGGGGTGAATATTTGGGTCTGAGAAACAAAGAGAGGTGATCTGACTGTCCCAGGTGGGGGAGGGGTGTCGCAACGTAAGCTCCGGCCATGTTTGTGTAAACATGGTCTAAGGTTTTGTTTCCTCTGGTGTGGCAGGAAACATGCTGGTGAAACTTGGGTAGCACTGACTTTAAGTTTGAGTGATTAAAGTCACCTGCAACAATAAACGCAGCTTCCGGGTGATCAGTCTGTTGTTTACTGATGGCTGCGTGAAGTTCTTTCATAGCAAGCTTGGCATCAGCATCGGGTGGAATATAGGCTGCTGTGATAATAGTGGAGGTGAACTCCCGCGGTAGATATTCCTTAGATGGTAAAGCTAAATTTTCAGCATCATTACTCTAGTCTTCAGTGTCACATGATCCTTCAGAAATCATTCAAATATGATGATTTTCTGCTCAAGAAACATTTCTGATTATTATTATCAATGTTGAAAACAACAATGTTAATAATGTTGTAACCGCAATGCATTCTCTTCCCAGGATTCTTTGATCGAAAGTGAAGGTCAAAAACTTTGTTCATTAATTTAATGCATCCTTGCGGAATAAAAGTATTAATATCTTTCAAAATATTTTTAAAATATATTAATGGTAATTATATATTATGAAATTAAAGCATAAGGGAGTTTGGCTCACATTTTGTGGTGGTTTTCGTCGATGAAGTAGAACAGTCGAGACAGATGGAAGCCCATCTCAGAAAGATACTGCAGAAACAACAGGACCAGCCCGACCCGTGTCAAGCTAAAGAAAGATGAAAAATATACATTTAATCAATCATTCTTCATGCAAATATCTGATATTAAACAGTAATAGTTGTTAATTAAAATAGTATTTGAATAAACTTTTTGTTTTTGTTTTTAGGGCACATGTAAACATCCATGTACACTCTAAAAAATGCTGGGTTAAAAACAACCCAAGTTGGGTTGAAAATAGACTAACCCAGTGAATGGGTTGTTTTAACCCAGCGGTTGGATTAAATGTTTGCTTAAAACAACCCAATTGCTGGTTTAGTCCATTTTCAACCCAACTTGGGTTGGATCCATCCATCCATCCATCCATCCATCCATCCATCTATCTATCTTTATTATAAATGATATGATCACAGATCATAACTTAGCTGTGTTTGACAGAAACCTGGCTAAAACCAGATGATTACATTACTTTAAATGAGTCCACCACCCCAAGATTAGTTATAAACACAAGCCTCATCTGAAAAGCAAAGGGTGAGGTGTTGCTGTAATTATAGTAATATCTTCAGTATTACCAGAGCCCGTCTACGGAGAGCCTGCCCACTCCCTATTAAGCCCTGTTGTACAGAATTTTGGTTGTAGTACCACCAGAGTTCCACTGGGGGCGATCGCCATGAGTGCAAAATGAATGGAAGTCAATGGGGCTTGACGGCTAAATTTGTCTCTTTCACCCGATTGCCGTTGAGAAATCTCAGAAATTATTGTAGATTTTGCAAGTTCAACATGGGTTTTAGGTCGAAAGTTGAATGAACGAGTACTTATGTCCTTTTGATTTCTTACAGGTTGAGTTGTTGTTGTCCATAACACGCTAGCATTCTGCTAATGAACGCTGATTGGTCAGTGAAGGACTGATTACGACCAGAGATCCCGCTTGATGGCATCGTGTCATCTGA
Organism: Gobio gobio; assembly: GCF_949357685.1. NCBI lineage: Eukaryota > Metazoa > Chordata > Actinopteri > Cypriniformes > Gobionidae > Gobio > Gobio gobio. The sequence continues at coordinate 6,642,104 of NC_137105.1, forward strand.
AGCGGGACCAGAAACAAACAAAACAAAAACTCTTCTAGCACGTGTATTTACCTGTGTCAGCTGTGTTGTCGATGCCTCGAGAGAAAAGAAAGTGCAGAGCGCGAAAGCACCAGAGCGACTGAAGGATTGCCGTTAAGCAGTATCTCTGGTCGTACATGTGTATGACGTCATTGACACTTTAAAAGACTTTTTAAAGCAAATAAGTGACTCTAAAAAATCTAACACCCAGCAATGTGTAATTTATTTGCATTTCCTTTCGAATACAACATTCAAATTACTAGATAAAAAATTATATCCTGAGAAAAGTGGATTTTTATTGGTATAGCGCCATAGACCTCCATTCATTCTGCACTCGTCCTGTGAGCGCCCTCATATGGAATCAGAGAGGAACTGCAACCAGTTCAGAAGCCGGAAGTTCAGTGAGAGTGAAACTTCTCGCCATATTAGACATTCTCTGGTATTACTCAGAGGTTTAGTTTAAAGTATAACTCTTTTGAAGTGATGGTGCTTTATGTAACGCTATCTAGCGTAAGTGCTAAATCCCGTTTGACATGTGTGCTGGCTACTGTATACAGGCCACCATGACTTTATCAAAGAATTTGCTGATTTTCTATGGGAAAGTAGAGTTAGTACTGACTGCAGATAAAGTATTTATTGTAGCTGATTTTAATACATGTAGATAATGAAAGAGACACATTGAGATTGAGTTAAACAACACGTGTCAGGACCCAGTCATTGTCGTAATCATACTTTAGACCAGCACTTTAGACACGGTTGCTTCTTTGCGCTTAAAGATTTAGGGAAAATAGTCCAACGCCATATAACAAGAACAATGCGGTATAACAAGCACACTCACACCCTCAAGAGAGCAGCCCAAAAATAAGGAACGCGTACCTGGAAGAAAACAAAACTAGGAGTATTTCGCACTTCATGGAAGGACAGTGTTACTGCATACAGAAAGGCCTTGAATTGCTTGCGCTTCGACTCTCTTAGAAGACAGCACACACAACCCTAGGTATTTATTTGATAGTGGCTAAATCAAACAGAAATAAAGCTTCAACTTCAGTTGTTTCCAAACGGCACAGTAGTAATGACTGACTTTCTTTACTTGCAAGATTGATTGCATTAGAGAGAAAATTATAACCATGCAACCGTCTACTACATCATCGCATCAGACAGTGCATTGCAGTGTCCCTGAGGAAAAATTCCATTCATTCCTTGCTATAGGAGAGGAAGAATTGTCTAAACTCGTTAAATCATCTAACAACATGTACGTTAGACCCTATACCGACTAAGCTACTGAAAGAGATGCTTCCAGAGCTCATAGATCCCCTTCCTTAATATCATTAATTCATTTGTCATTAGGATATGCACCGAAAACTTTTAAGCTGGCTATTATTACACCTCTTGGTAAAAAACTTGATACTAGAGAATTACAGGCAAATCTCGAATCTACCCTTTCTGCCAAAAAATACTAGAATAGGCAGTATCATTTCAATAACCATGTTCCTTTTAAGAAAGAAGTGTTATCTGTGAGTATTTCCTGTCAGGATTTAAACCGTATCACAGTACGGAGACAAATGATTTGCCTTGTCCGATTGTGATTGTATCTCTCAAAGATCCAGTAACACAGTAATAGCGCTGCATTTGATACTATCGACAACAACTTTCTTTTGAAAAGACTTGAAAATGATGTTGGCATCAGTGGAATTGCATTGATATGGTTCAAATCATACTTATCTGACCAGTATAAATCTGTGGCAGTAAATAAAGAGGTGGCATATCTATTACAAGTTCAGTATGGAGTACCGCAAGGCTCAGTGCTAAGATTGTTGCTTTTCACCCTGTATATGCTACCCTTGGGAGATATCATTTGGAAGCAAGTCTTCGTCGTCAGTTAGGAACCTGGGTGTGATACCTCTTTGACACCAATCTTTCAGTTGAAATCCACATTTCTAGCATCTGTAAAACCACATTTTCCACCTTAAAAAAATATCTAAATGACTACATATGCTCTCAATGATAAATGCAGAAGAGACTTCAAGGCTAGCTTATTGTAATGTTCTACTAGGTGGTTGCTCTGCACGCCTAATAAACAAAGCTGGTCCAGCTGGTCCAAAATGCAGCAGAAATTCTGGCCAGTTGATAACACAGAATAAAGAATATTTAAATCAACGGCAGGCGGTAGATCCTTTTCCTATTTAGGACCCAAACTCTTGAGCAGTCTTCCTAGTTTTGTTCAGAAAGCAAACACACCCATCCGTTAAAGGATTGTTAGGCTGCATTAACTAGCACGACCAGAACAAGGATCACTTCCCATAACACCCAATGTACTTGTTGCATCATAAGAATGGCATCTACACTCTTATATTAGTCTCTCGGTTTATCCCGAGGTTACCGTAGTCAGCCGTATCCAGATCAGATGGTGGACCTGCACCTACACACGACCACAATGAATCCCTGAATGTCAGCAGAGATCCTGTTAACTAGACAATCCCACGTGAAGGCCTCATCGGTACAGATCCTCAGCAAAGACCACAAGAACCAGACTCATCTCCATACTGGCGCGATGAATCCAATCTTCAAGCAAAAGGAACTGGATTAAAAATATTTGAATGAATCCGATCCACAACTTCATTTATGAATTGTGGTGCAGCCTGAATCATAATCGCACCGTGCCTGTTCGTTGACCAGAGGAGAACTGGCCCCCCCAACTGAGCCTGGTTTCTCCCCCCTAATTTTTTTTATCCATTCTGTCACCTGATGAAGTTTGGGTTCCATGCTACTGTTGCCTCTGGACACTTAATAATATTCAACAATATTATTGATTTGACTGCACTGTGCTGGATGATGACACCACTGTTTTCTGCAGAACTGTTATAGATGTAATGAACTAATTCAATAATTGATGATCTTCACAACAAAACTGAATCAGCACTGAACTGACTTCAGCTGAACAATGACACAGCCTCTGTTTGCATCATTGAATCATTTTCCTGCTAATCACTGTAAAACTGCTTTGAAATCTGTATTGTATAAAATGCTATATATGGGGAACTTGACTTATTAAAAGTCAATCCAGCAATTTTATATGTGAGCACATCTAAGTTTCAAGACTTACTTCAGCAGATACGCAGCCAGAATGTGTAACAGATAGAGACTGATGTACTGCAGCTGACGAGGGACTTCCTCCTAAAAAAACGAAGAGAGCAACACAATTATGGTTTTATTATATTTCTATTATTATATACTTTAATTATATTGCGCATATACCTACGTATATCCCCTGCAATGTTTCTGCGTTCCTCTCGTCTTCGCTTACCTTTCTCACTTTTTGGAAGTAAAGCTCAGGTAGTGCGTGAAACCAGTATGCCAGCTGTGTGAGGTAGAAGAACTTCACCTGAAACCTGACAGAAAGACAATTACAAATCACATGACAATCTGACAGAATCAACCACAATCAAATCAACCACTGATACTAGATGTTTCCATCAAAAGTTGCGAATTTAACTGGAATATAACAAAACTTTTGCAAATAAAGCAGCATTTCCTTCCTGTGTGAAATTAGTGCAAAATATCTATAGTAAAAATGGAAGTTGCTGCAATCGGAGAAGCCAATGTGGCTTTTTTCCCTACATCCTAAATGACTTGGTCTAAGCCCTGTCTGTGAAATCAGGCCAATGTGTTTTGTAGAATAGTAGAGAACTATTCGTGGCTTAACACAAATACGTAAGGTCTACATGAAAATTCTCCATTTAATAACTGGCCATGTCATTTTTCAGAGCGTGCAGACGAACACAAACGCTGTCGTGTTATCTTGCGTAAAGTTTCGGCCGATCGCCTTCTGCATTCAGTTTATGGAAAAAAATGCACTTTCAACACTTTTCCGGAAGGTGATCGGCCGAAACTTTACTTTATAAAGTTTTAAATATGGATATATTTCTTACACAAATGCATCGATTCGCTTCAGACGGCCTTTATTAACCCCTCCAGAGCCGTGTGGAGCAGTTATTTGACGGACAGATGCATTTTTATAGACTTCAAAAACAGAGCAACTATTACTGCCATTATAAAGCTTGGATTAGCCTGGACTTTTTAAATATAACTCCGATTTTATTCGTCTGAAAGAAGAATGGCATATATACCTAGGATGACTTGAGGGTGAGTAAATCTTGGGCTACTTTTCATTTTTTTACACTATAATATTTTTAAACCCAATTTTTGTTTACCTAAATTTGCATTGAATTAAAAAATATATATACATTTCACCGCCTAAACAAAGATCATTATTCATTCAAATCTGCAAAAATAATACAACTAGAAAACATGTAAACATTTTCCACATTACAGTAGTGAGAATTTGGAAGTGAAATGAGAAATCTCAATGCAAAAACTGTCCCAAAAAAAAAAAAAGGCTTAATTTTCTTCATGCAAAATCTCATACTTTTTTTTTCTTCTCATTTTTGAGCGAAATTAGACTTCTGACATGTTTTTGACAGTGTTCATGCTTTGATTTTGCATTTATGTACCTCAGGTGAACATGAGGGTAATTCTCCCAAAGGCTGCTGGGATGCAGAAGGTATCCCTCCTATTAAAAAAAACAAAAACAATTAAGTGCCAAACAGAAAGCATGAGGTTTAATATGCGGTGCGTGTGATCTGGCGGCTCTTACTGTGCCGATGACGTAGAGACTCCATACACTGGACACCAGGTAAAACACACACAGCTGCCCAGATTCATTAAACTTTGTGTTTTTACTCTTCGACAGATGGAGACGCCGGTTAATTTTCTACAATGGAGCAAACAGGGGGGAAAAATATATAATATAGTATGCACATTAAAGAAAAAAACCTTCCTAGTGGCCATCAATGGAGGTTTTTTTTTTTCTCCCATAATGGAGCCACCTGTATGGCTGTGCATCCTGCACTAATACATTAAACTACATTACCCAAAATGCATTGCAACTCTTACATCTAGCACATACTCCTGCACCACTGCGTGAAGTATGATGGTGATACAAAGATAGAAGAGGACAGTGGCACAGTCTTTCCATCCATAATGATACAGAGTCACTTCTCCATCTGAAACACACACACACACACACACACACACACACACACACACACGTTAGCTCATGTTAGATGCATCTCCGCACTGGATATGACAGACTATCAAAGCAAATGACTGTGTGTCAGACCTGTGCCCATGGTGCTGATGTTGTACTGAGGCTGGATGAATAAAATGGCTGTTTTGGCTGTTGTCTGAAAGAGAGAAGAAGTCAACTTTCCCCCACAATGATGAGCAAAACACACAGATGTGACCCTTTACCTGAACACACACACATATATAGATCACATGATCTATAATAAACTCTCATGTGCTTCCATACAGTTACAGTTTCGATGTATTATTCTCATTCTTAAACACATTTAAAAACATTGTTAGACACTTCCTACTAGACTGTGCATTTTATTCTGACGCAAAATAAGATGACAATCCAATACAAAGCCTTAATAACATGGCAGCAAACTGTGAAAAATTCCTTATAATATTAATAATATCCAAAGAAAAGTCTGTATTTTACTCATTTTAGTAGTTTGTATTGTATGGAAGCTTGTTCCTGGCACAGAGAAAAAAATTTAAATGTAATTGTGACTTTTTCCTCAAAACTGTAAGTAATAAATCCGTATTGTGAAATATTAACTGCAAGAAAAAAAAAAGATGTCCGAATTTTGAGGTAAAAGGTCACAATTTTAATCTTTCTATACAGTGGGTTCCATATTATTATATATGTGATGCAAAATGTTTACTTAGTAGTTATTCTACTACATTCTTATAAAATTAATTAAAATGTTTACTAAAATGGGATACACAACTTTGACATTTTAATGACAAAAAAATAGCTGATTGCTATATTGTTGTACATTTGACAAATACAACATTGACTGAAAAGAATAGCTTATAATAAATCAAGTGGAAGTGATTAGTTTATGAATACTAGCTTATTATAATAAATCTAGTGGAAGTGATGAGTTTATGAATACTGCAGAAATAAATGTCTGGAAGAGTGACATGCACATTGTGCAGGAAGCATGAAAACCAGACATTTCACATGCATTTTAGCAGTAAATTGCAAAACAAACCAAATGAGCCTCCACTGATTTGTTTCATAAAGGCATGAACACAGAGGTGTTTGAATGAAACACAGATGTTCAGGGCAGCAGGTGTGAAGGGGAAACCCATCTGAACACACATATTTGCATGACAGATGAGATGTGTGAAATGAACCTTGAAGAGGGTTTCATTCAGAGTTTATGACTAATATTACAAACCTGAGAAGACCATTTCTAGAAACTTCAAATGTACATTTTAGCTTTAGGTGAGGGATTCATAAGCGACATATTATGATGTATATGAATATGAAGGGTCATATTGGTCTCTTCAGGAATGTCAGTCAAACTGGGGGGCGCGTGAGAGACTTGACGTGGCACTTCAGCAGAAACGTGAGCATCATAAAACTCAAATACACCATTATGACACCTGGTTTATGTGTTCAAATTACACTTAATATGCTTTAGGCATCTTCATCTTAATCATAATCACAATGCAGAAATCTGGGCCCAGGTGACGGTGATAATGTTTTGAATAAAGTTGTGAAGTTTTGGACTTCTTTTAACGCATTGAACTCAATCGGAGTGGGGTTTTAATGCACACTTTTAATGTGAGATTAAATGCATAAACCGAGTGTCTGAAACTTACTTTCAAAAGCTTTACACATTCAGATAAAAGTGGGCTCTGTCCACATTTTTGGTCTGTTTTTAAAGCTACACTGTCTGTTTTTAAAACGGCATGTTTCATTTTGAAGTAGAAGTCAGAAGAAAGACAGGCAGAAAAACAGCTGGCAAAGACACAGACAAGAAAAAAAAGAGAATCCCAAACTCTTTAACTCACCTCAAACATCAGTCCAATCAAAACGAAAATCACCAAACTAAACACAATGTCCGCGTGATTCTGAATGAGAAACTCTTGGCTGAAGAAAGGATAACTCTTATTTCTCCTGCGAAAAGCCATTTTACAAGTTCCCGATTTTCTGCTGTGCTTTTTTTCCTCCAAATCTCAAACTTCCACGAATCACTCCAAACTTCAGTGAGCGCACTGCGCATGCGCGCTTTAGCCACGAACCAAAGTTAGCGCGCATGCGCGGTAGAAGTTAGAACGGATTGGTGGACCGAGCGCTGGGTGGAAAATTTAGGGAAATGTACTCCTTTTGGTTTAACAAATTATTATACATTCCAGATACATTTAATAGTAAAGTTCGTCGTGTAATAGCTAATAAACTAAGCTTAATTTTCATAAAAATATTACAATTGCTTAAATGAAATCGGTAGTACATACAATTTTTATTTCATTTAATAATATTTTAATAATAATTAACTAATAGATTAAATAATCATTTTAATCACGCAAAATTCGCAGCAGCAATCGCTGTAAAATTATTTTTAATATTTATTTTCTTATCAGAAACGACTATGATTGGTCCATTCCTACCAGCGCTGGGAAAAGGAACATATACCACGTGACAGCACAGCAACAACTATGTGCCGCAACCTTTTTTACAGTCTATGGCCGCTACAGAAAATGTGTGGCACTGTGTAGTATAATTTACAGCTGAAAAATGATATTGCCAGTTATTACAATTAAGAATTTTTATGTAGACCTCACGTATTTGTGTTAAGCCACGCTTAGTTCACTACTATTCTACCACTAACACAGTGGCCTGGTTTCACAGACAGCTGGGCTTAGACCAATTAGGACTATACTTTTATAAATGTGCCATAGGGGGGAAAAAACATTACTGATGTGCATCCTGACACAAAACAATGGCACACATACATATTTAAAGAGATGTCAGTGCAAGTTGTTTTCAGTTAAAACAGCTCAAACATGCATTTTAGTCTGTGAAACCAGTGGAGTGTCAATTATTGTACTGTTGAGATTGTGTAATATTATTGTATTAGTTCAATGCCTTCCCTTAGCTGTTTTATCTGACACTTGTTATTCATATTTGTGTATATTACTCATGGTTTCCACTGTGTTAGCTATATTTTGCAATTTCCTGCTATTTTCTTAAAGATGAGTAATATTTGCAATGTGCAGCAGTAGGCTATAGATAAAAATGAGCTCCACAAGTGGAGACATATGAGAGAGATATATTAAGACGCGTTCATAATTCTTGTGAAATTAATTTAATGAATAAATGGAATTCACCATAAGAGCAAACAACCCACATCCAGAAAAATCAAACAAACTTTCATTCACAATATCAGCTCATCGCTATAATCTTAGGGCTGAATCTGCTTGGAAATTATTGCAAATATTGACCTGTTAGGGGACATAACCCATCACTACTGTTTAAACACACAGTCATCCTTCAGAAAAATGCATGCAAATAGCAATTATTAGATAGTAAACACACTCTCAAAATGCTTTAATGAAAAACAATGGGAAACACACACACACACACACACACACACACACACACACACACACACACACACACACACACACACACACACACACACACACACACACACACACACACACACACACACACACACACACTGAGCACTTCAAACCGTGAAAAAACACTCAGTGGATATTCACTAAAATACCCCTGACACATTATGACCCTTGAGTTCCTATCCAAGGAAAATGTATCATATATAGAATATTTTTTATCTTTCAGAATTTTTTTTGAGATGTCATTTATACAACTCCAACCAAAAACAGCTGTTACAGTAGAACCATGCATCAGCTTTATAAATACGTAAATTAACAAATCAATGAATTATATATATATATATATATATATATATATATATATATATATATATATATATATATATATATATATATTTTTTTTTTTTTTTTTTTTTTTTTTTTTTTTTTTTTTTAAAGAAATAAACAGCTTTAAGATAGATAGATAGATAGATAGATAGATAGATAGATAGATAGATAGATAGATAGATAGATAGATAGATAGATAGATAGATAGATAGATAGATAGATAGATAGATAGATAGATAGATAGATAGATAGATAGATAGATAGATAGATAGATAGATAGATAGAAAGAAAGAATTGGGCTGCAACTGCAACACTTTAAATGTATAAAGTGATATTAGGATAAAGGTTAGTTTTTGAAGCATGGGGGGAAAAATACAAAGGTATATGAAAAACTCTAAACAAAATTGACCTATGCTTTAAACAAAAACCAAAGATCAGCAAAAATAAATAAATAATAAAATACAAAAATTCCATAAACAATGATACATTACAGTAGATGACATTCAGCTGATACACACAATTGAAAGTACCACCAGAAAAGATCAGAGAGAAAATATTCTGATGGAAGAATATGGAGCAGTGGACCAAATCTATCATCTAAATATAATAATCATAATGTCTATGGAGGTTCTAATGCTCTAATGCAGATATGATCATCCGAGATTAGTTTTGTCTCTATTTATGTCTGTATCAGGCACTGTACACCAAAGAATAATAAACCAGACCACAGCCCTTCATAAGAGAAGAATTACATCACAGTTTGAGAGGACAGAAGTTAAACACACACACACACACACACACACACACACACACACACACACACACACACACACACACACACACACACACACACACACACACACACACACACACACACACACACACACACACACACACACACACACACACACACACACACACACACACACACACACACACACACACACACAGGAAGATTGTGCTTTCAGCTCAAACCAACAGCATGTGGATTTTAATTGGTTATGTTCAGAACGGTTTACTTCCCTACACTGCAGTGCACTATGCAGTACATACTATGCCAATTTTCTACATGCATTAAATACACAGATTATATGTTTTTTTTCTCCTTTTTGAATTACTATTCGTTTGGCCTGCCAGTAGTAACTTTACTTAATTGAACAAGCAATGTAAAGAGGTCATGTGATAATGTTACTTATTTAATGTTGCATACTGCGATGCATACTATTCCAGATGCTATTTTATTCAAAAACTAGTATGTGCACACTAGTATTCCATTCTGAACATAAACAGACAGACAGCGAGAGAACTAAAAACAGAACAAAAGATAAATAAACATTCGAAAAAGTTTTTTTATCTTCACGTCTGAGCGTTTTATTCATTTTTACCGTCTTAAATATCCATGTTCAAGTTTTTTATATTCCAGCTGCTTGTATTTGATAAATTAATGCCTTGTTCGCTCACACCGACAGTGATTGTTAGAGGAAGCGGCTGTTTGTTGACCGTAATAAAACTATTATTATTATTTTTTATGCATATATTTTTACAAAAGTTTGGGGTCAGAATTGTTTTGAAAGAAATGAATAATTTTGTCCAGCGAGGATGTATTAAATTGATTAAAAGTGACAGTAAAGGCATTTATAATGTTACAAAAGATTTATATTTCAAATAAATGCTGTTCTTTGAACTTTCTATTCATCAAAGAATGCCACAGTTCCCACAAAAATATTGATAAAACATTGATAATAAGAAATGTTATTATAAATCATCATATCATAATGATTTCTGAAGGATCATGTGACACTGAAGGCTGGAGTAATGATGCTGAAAATTCAGCTTTGATCACAGGAATAAATTACATCTTAAAATATATTAAAATAGAAAACAGTCATTTTAAATTGTAATAATATTTCACATTATTACTGTTTTTACTGTATTTTTGACCAAATAAATGCAGCCTTGGTGAGCAGAAGAGATATATTTCAAAAATCTCACAGACCCCAAACTTTTCAACAGTAGTGTATATATTTTAAATATATATTTTATGTGACAACAAATCTGTTTCCCTGCCACTTCACATTCTGGAGGGGAAAGAGCATAGAAAATGCAGCAGCGTATAATATATCACATCATGGACCAGATAAATAGCCTACCAAACAAGTTTTCCACAAATTATTATTTTTAAATGATATCCCTGAATGTGGGCAAAGACAAATTACACAGAACAGTGAAACGCTCACAACAACTTAAACTCCTCCTCCTCCATCTTGTCTTCACTTGTGTCATCTTCACTCTCATTGGTAGTTGCCATTGAAGCTCATTTGCATAAAGTTCAAGACACGTTGCAACAGTGTCGCTTAAATTTCCTCGCTGGAAAACCGTGTCAGTGTGAACGCCCCTTAAAGTTCATACGGTGAATGCTGTTAAAACCCACCGTCCTCTTCTGGAGCCCTGCGGGACAGAACCACCTGCCTGCGGGGACCTCTGAGGTGGCTTCCAGAACTCTCTCCATTCAGTCCGGGTGCAGAGGTGTAGCAGGGACCCGCTCGGCCCAGAAACCGGTGCAGCCCGCCGTCTATGGAAATGGGACTCAGCTCGTCCAGAGTTTCCAGCCCGGTTCCAGAGCCGAAACCGAAGGCCGTCTCGCGGTCCAGACGCGGGTTACTGGAGCTGCTCGGGGATTGTGGGTCGGCGCTGAAGTATAAAGTGGAGCTGGATTCGGTGGGACAGTAATTGTGTTCAGGACTGTCCCCGAGCACAGACTTTCCCTCCGGCGAGCTCCTCTTGCACTCGGAGACGGGCGACTCTAATGGGCTTTCCATTTCGAGACTCTCATCCTCTTCCTCTCTGGCTTCGCTCACACTCTCAAACTCTTCCTCCCTGCAGTCGGCCATCGTGTCGTCCCGGCTCTCCGAAGTGGACACACACCCGTCTTCCATGATTTCTCCTTTCTGATCCACCATCAGTATCCCGGATACTCCACCCGCCCCATACGCCCCGTTAATCTTAGCCGGGTCGCCGGTTTTTAGGGCGAGGCGGATCAGCAACCAGTGATGGTGGCGGCACTCACCATCCAGCTTCACGCCGCAGCTCCCGGGATGCTCCAGCAGAGAGCCGGGAATCCCAGAGAGGGAGAAGGAAGGATGAGAGGACGGGAAGAGGATGGGAAGAGGGGCCGGAGGAAGACTTTTGTCCCCCAGAGAGAAGGACGAATTGCCCTGCTGAAGACACTCTCGGCCCATGTGTGCCCGCCGACGCAAACCCTGAGAGATTTCAGTGGATTTGGGATGCAGGAAACGATAGTACAAAATCAGGGATGTCAAACCTGAGAAAGATAGAGAGGAATATATTTAATTGAGCTGAAAACGATCAAATGCAAGTGTTACTGGAGGAGGGCGGGTATGCATCTTTTGCAGCCAAATTCATATTTGAACTGCAGATGCTCAGAAATCAATCCATTTGATCACTTTATTTAAAGGAACACTACACTTTAAAAAAAAAAATAGGCTCATTTTCCAAGTCCCCTACAGTTAAACTGTTGAGTTTTACCGTTTTCGAATCCATTCAGCCGATCTTCGGGTCTGGTGGTAGCACTTTTAGCATAGCTTAGCATAGATAATTGAATCTGATTAGACCGTTAGCATCTCGCCCAAAAAATGCAGCAGGCGCAATGATATTACGCAGCGCCTGAAAATAGTCCCCAGCGCTCTCTGTGCAAGCAGGTTGTCACATTGGTTATGTTGATGGAAGTTAGCCTATTTTCAAGCACTGTGTAATATCATTGCGCCTCTCTACTCATGGTACGGCTCAAAGTTCCTTGATTATTACGCATGAATGAGAGTATAGTTCCGACCCAAATCGGCCTAGAAAACAACAACTTTTCATTTTCCGTCGGTCTTAGTACACGATGGAACTACAGACGAGTCAAATTTTAAATAAGAAAAATATCGAAACTCTTTAGTCATTTTTTTAAGCGAGATGCTAACGGTCTAATCAGATTCAATGATCTATGCTAAGCTATGCTAAAAGTGCTACCGCCAGACCCGGAGATCGGCTGAATGGATTCGAAAACTGTAAAACTCAACTGTTTAACTCTAGGGGAGTTGGAAAATGAGCCTATTTTTTTTTAAAAAGTGGTGTGTTCCTTTAAGAGTTGTCTGTATTTTTTATTATTAAACATGTATTAAATAATAATTTAATAAATTATTCTATATAAAATGTAATATGTTATTATAATAAAGTAATAATTCTTTCATTTTAATTAATATAATAATGTTATGTTAACTCTTTAACTAGCCTTTCATCCATTTAGTTGATTTTCCTATCAAACTTTAGATATTTGTCATTTTAATATTTAAACCACAGTGAAATTACTCATAATTTTCTACAAATCTTTCAGAGACAGGAATATTTTTATGTAATATAGTTTCAGAGGTCTTGCAGAATAAAACACAAAATGCACATTTGATGAATGGGTAATAATCCCTAAAATGCCTATTAATGGTAAAAGTGCACATTCAGTTCTGCATTCATCTCAAAAGATATCTATTTCAAATAAATGCTGGAAACGGTTTCCACAAAAATATTAAGCAGCTTTTCAAGATTGATAATAATCAGAAATGTTTCTTGAGCAGCAAATCCTCATATTAGAATGATTTTTGAAGGATCATGTGACACTGAAGACTGGAGTAATGATGCTGAAAATTCAGCTTTGATCACAGGAATAAAGTACATTTTTAATGATATTCAAATAGAAAACGCTTATTTTAAATTGCAATATTTCACAATATTACTGTTTTACTTCATCAAATGAATGCAGCCTTTTTGAGAATAAGATACTTTTTTCCAAAACATTAAAAAATCATACTGACCCCAAACTTGAACAAATAATGGACATAAAGACACAAAACACTTTCATTGCTTTTTCTGGGTGTCTACATTATTGTTCATAATATGAAGCCTTTGTTATCGAGATCTGTCTAACTATCATGCACTCAACACACACACAAACTCTCACCGAGCAGAAAGCTGCACAGCACAGCAGTGGGAACGGTCAGGCTATCCCATGATGCATCAGTCAGGATGTCAGATGCAGCCAATAGCAGTGTAACATTCTCCAGCAGCATCACCTACACAGCGCAGAAACAGAGCTGTCACTCCAATGCTTAAAGGAACAGAACATTTCACAAAGGCTCTAAGAATACAAGAGTTTTTGATGGTGTAAACAGTCCAGAAAAAACAGATCAAAACATTGTTAGCACAGATCCTCCACAAATATATCTCATGCTCTCATTAAGATTGTGTGTTTGTACCGTATAGAATCCTGCCATCCGGAACCGGGATGGTCCGTCCTTAACGTTGAGAAACAGGAACACGTGTACGCCTCCCAGAATGACGTTAAACACGCGCCATGACCACTGACCCACATATATATCAGTCTGCTGGGAGACCAACCACAGCGCAGCCATCAGCCAATGAGACGCTGGGAGAACAGGAGACACAAAGATTAAGAAACGTATTTTATACTAACTGATGAATGAGTAAAAAACATGATTGTGTGTGGCTACTGACAGCATGCTAAAGAGGCTGTTCATAAACTGTGGGGCAAGTGCAATCTTGCACTTCATTTTCAATAAAATGTCACAATGCAACAAAAATGAATGGTCAAAATTAAAAAGATATTTTTTTAAATATATATATATATATATATATATATATATATATATATATATATATATATATATATATATATATATATATATATATATATATATATATATATATATATTATTTATTTTTTTTTGATTGTAGCATGAAGTCATACACTACCATTCAAAAGTTTGTGTCGATAAGATTTTTTACAGTTATATTGTGAAATATTATTGCAATTTGAATCAACTATTTTCTATTTGAATATATTTTAAAATGTAATTTATTCCAATTTGTGACAGTCTTCAGTGTCACATGATCCTTCAGAAATCATTCTAATATGCTGATTTGCTAAACAAGAAACATCTATTATTAATAATAATGTTGAAAACAGAAAACATGCTTTTTGTGGAAATTTTGTGGCTTTTTTTTTCAGGATTCTTTGATGAATAGAAAGTTCAAAAGAACAGCATTTATTTGAAATAGAAATCAATTGTAACATTATAAATGTCTTTACAGTCATGTTTGATAAAAGTAACATTCAGTCTTTGCTGAAGAAAAGTATTCAAAACCTCAAAGTGTGCACACTGCAAAAAAATGCTTTTCTTACTTAGTATTTTTGTCTTGTTTTCAGTCCAAATATCTAAAAAATCTTACATTAAGAAGCATTTACTAGACAAGCAAAAGTTTTTGTCTTATTTTGAGGGAAAATAACTAAAAATTAAGGACGTTTTGCTTAAAATAAGCAAAATAATCTGCCAGTGGGGTAAACAAAATAATCTTAATTCAAACAGAAAACAAGATTATTTTGCTTACCCCATTGGCAGATTATTTTGCTTATTTTAAGCAAAAACGTCCTTCATTTTGAGTTATTTTCCCCCAAAATAAGACAAAAACTTTTGCTTGTCTATTAAATGCTTCTTAATGTAAGATTTTTTAGATATTTTGACTGAAAACAAGACAAGAATACGAAGTAAGAAAAGCATTTTTTGCAGTGCATTCCTTCAGATATGTCATTACTAACCAAACCTGAGCATGCACATCTATCATCTTCATTCAGACTCACCCATGACCCCGATGACCCAGCAGCCGAAGGTGCGGATGAACAGGGCGAGGCTGGTGAAGCGGGCGGCTAACATGCCCGTCCTCCACAGCAGCTGGCACAGGAGCGCAGCTGGCGGCATCTGCAAATGCCCCGGACGGATCAAGCAACAGGCCCGACTGTAGAGCACCAGCGCCCAGGACAGCGAGAGCAAACACACGGCACCGCACAGAGCGACTGCAGATGCATACGACAGACAAACACACACACGGTTATCTATAAACGTTTGGAAGTGCAATGACTGTTTTCAATGAGGTTTCTGTCTGTAACTGAGCTCAGCACTGACCTGGAGATGAGAAGCCGTAGCCGGTAATGGTGAGAGCGTACGTCTGCAGGAGCGTCTGCGGGAGAGTCATCAGCAAGACCTCCAGCAGACGCAAAGCAGACACGTCCGCCTGCTGCATCACCTCCTGCGCATGCGACGGGCCCTGAGCTGTCCATTCACACACACTGCAATCCCAAAACCTGACACACAACACACATCAAGTCAAGTCACCTTTCAAAGCAGCTTCACAGGTTTAACTCTTTCCCTGCCACTGATGGAAATTTTCGGCTTTTCTCAGAATCAAAACACATGCGAAGAACATGCAGAAACAAGCGATATCACATGTAACCGTATGCATATGTAAAATAACGTGATCATTAAACAGAATATAAATCGATAGCTATAGGACTGTGAAGCTTGTAGGGGTGTTGATGGACTCCATCTACTCCATCTGTGTTTTGATCATCATTCTGATGACAAAAACGTGATTTTCTCAGCTTTTTGCTCAAAATGTTGACACTTACCCATATTTAAGTGTTGTTAAAAAAAATATGGCAAGAAGCTAGAATAAAATGGGTTTTTGTTTAAAAGCAGAGGCTCTGTTCTTTCTTTTGATATACTGCATGTTCAGATATTCATACCACAAAATATTCTGGGGGCCATGACATTTCTGTGAAAATGATCAAAAACGCTGGTGGTGGCTGGCAAATTAAAAAAAAAACACTGGTGGGGAAAGAGTTAACAGGAAGGTAGCAGAATCAATGATGTAAAATACATCAAATGAGACAAATTTAAATTCAGTCAGTTCAGTTCGATAACTGTGTAAAAGTTCATTAATTATGAAACAAGATCAATTCTGCTATAAGTGTGCACAATAGTGTCGTTATTGAGCTTGAGTTCAATGTTGAATGTCAATTCAGCTCAAACACAGTGTTGATGTTGCAAACAATTTGATCCAGCAAAAAAGACAATAGTGTCGTTATTCAGCTCAATTCAGTTCAAGTTTTATTCTCATCAAAAATCAAGAAACAGATTATCCAAAAATGAGAAAGAATAAATCAGGTTTTTCTAAATGTGGGTTTGTAAGGGGAACTGCAAGGGGTTCAGAAAAGCTAGAAATTAATTAAATTGAATGTAAAATTATGAATAATGAAATGGGGCCTCACAAATAATTGAATTAAAACTGAAATTGCGATATAATTTATAAACACACTTTTATATAGGTATAATTTTCATATGAAATGAAATTTCAAATTAAATCGCAATCACAATATTAACAAAATAACTGCAATATAATTTTTTTGGGCAAGCCGTGCAGCTCCATATACAAAGATTTGGAAACGATCAAAATAAAACACTTATTAAAAAAAGATAAAATATTTTCTCTGTTTACTTGCATGCCATGTGACCATTAATGACAAAAGAGAATCGTGAACATTTAAATGTCATTCAATTAATTTGTCACATTTTTACAATACGTTTCAATTAGTTATCTGCATTAGTTAACATAAACTAGCAATGAAAAATACTTCTACAGCATTTATTAATCTTAGTTTATGCTAATTTCAACATTTACTAAAAGAAATAACAAGAACTAACAATGTAAAATAACAGTTGTATTTAACTAATGCTAACTAATGGGAGCTTAGTGTGTAAAGTGTTACCAATTAATGATATATTACATTAAAAAAAATTAATTCTCAGGGGGTACTTACTTAAAGTAAATATTTTATGTCTAAGGGGTTTGGCTGACAAACTGAATTGTAATTTTTGAAGGAATTATTCCTTTAGAAGCACACACACACACACACACACACACACACACACACACACACACACACACACACACACACACACACACACATACACACACACACACACACACACACACACACACACACACACACACACACACCTTTTGAAGATGCCCAGGTGAAGGGTGTGTATGATGAAATTGTGGCCTGTACGGTTGTCTCCGTCGGCCCTGTACCATCTGAAGCTCAACACCTGCACCAGTGACCCCGGCAACAAGAGGGCAAAGGTCAGTCCGGCCAAACACAGCTCCTCCTGCCACAGGTAGAAGCCCACACAGCAGACCACTGATGAACAACACAGAGAACACCTGTTACCAAACACCTCCATCTGTGCACATAGGGAATATGTTTTTGAATTGTATGAGATTATCTCTAACAAAAGAGCAGTGAAATGAGATTAAATCGCAGTAAATCCAGGTTAAACATGATAGAAACAATTCTGTAATCGGCCATTTCTGACAGTCAAGCTTCGATAGATCAGGTGTTTCACTGATCCTTAAATCTCTAAAGCTGCATCGGAACAATATGTATTTTGAAAATCGCTCTTCAAATACACAATGATCACAGGAATAAATTACAGTTATTTTAGATTTTAATAATAT
>NC_137105.1:6662879-6676693 GCF_949357685.1 Gobio gobio
TCCTCATTGGCTGAGTCCAGCTGAGAGGCGGAGCCTGTGGCGCTGGAGGCGGGACAGAACTGCTGGAGGTGGATCTGTAGGCTGCACAGGTGTGTGTACCTGCGAGGGCACTGCGGGCACTGGTGTGAGCGCGGAGCGGCGTGCAGGCGTCGGTGGAGCCGCAGGTGGATGTGCTGGGTGAAGCTGGCGAAGCACTGCTTACAGACGTACGGCCGTTCACCTGAGTGCAGCCGCAGGTGAGTCTTCAGGTTACTGCAGCTGCTGAAACGCCGGTTACACACCTGCACATGAGACACATCACAGCAAATGAGATCTCCTTTGTGTCTCCTAGGCCCTGTTTTGGTCGATCGGATCTCAAGTTGACCCCTGTTTTAACCCGTCTCTTTTGTCCACTTTCAACCACTTCTGTCCTGATTTCTTCGTCTATGGGCTTTTTCAGATCGTTCGATCAAATGGACAAAATAAGCTCACACACTTTACATATGAACGTGAAAAACACACGGTGAGCATCAGCTTTCGTTTCTGCTCTGACAGCCGCAAGACCAGCCGACCGCTGTGAGTGTGTGTTAGAAATCAGGACTGGTGAGAGAACATTGAGCTTGGGACGTTTTTCATCTTCAAACCAAACTTGGGTCTCCAGCCGACAAAGTTTAAATCTCGTCTGGCTAGCGCGCTTCCCATGATGTTAGGTCAGGGGATGGCCGATACCAATCATTTTCTTTTCGATCCGAGTACTTTCAAGACCAGTATCGTCGATATCGATACCGATACTTTAAAAATTTTAATTTGAGTGATTTTATAATACATTTTGAAAGCCATCGTTATTAATATTAAATAAACAGCAATAGACATTACTCCTTTTTTTTACATTTATTTAAAAGGACTGAACATTATTAATCAAATAAACATTTAACAATTTATATAACAAAAATGTAACGTCACACAAACCATTTTCAATGAATAATCTTTCTAAATTTTTTCCCCAAAAAGGTTTTTGTGATGGAACAAGAGCATGATGAAAATGTTCCTCTTGAACCGGTTTCTGATCAACACTCTGATCAACGCAACGAAAGTCTGTGATTTGCACTGAAATCATCTATAATATAATACATAAACCTGTGTTACAAGCACATCTTTCCCATCTTAAACTATCAATCTTTCCCATGTTCAACTATAATTTATTTAATAAACACATTTTAAAAGTAAATAAATACAAATTATGAATATCCACCATAAGATACCAAGTAGCCTAATATAAAAATATATAGACTAATGAAAAATTGTAAAAGCCTACTGTTTAAATTAAAATGTCCAGTAAGTTATTATAATCAGTATATTCTTCATGAAATACTGTATTTAATCGTCATATCTGAAACAATCTGTATTGTATAGGCCTAAAGCATAAAATAAATATACGTGACTAGACTATTTTATTCAAATAATTTAATTTATGTAATCATCGCTTGGTACCTGGATAATGCCTGCCTCTGAAAGGATTCTGCTAAAGAACTCGGCCTCGAGCCAGAAGATCATGAAGGTCGTGACTGTGTTACTTTCTCTGCTCGGCTCAGCTGTACTACTTCGTGCTCTTTAGGGTGTTTAACGTTTTGTTGCTTTGTCACTTTGTGGTATTGCCACAATTGCGAATTGTTTGTTGACAAATGTCACATGAAGCTTCATCGTTGTTAACTGGAGTGCAATAAATCAAGTCATGACCGCAGCAATGAGTGTGCTGAGAGATTGTGGTGCTTACCGCTGTGCCGCTGACATGAAAACATGATAAGCACAGACACAGTGGAGGAAGAAATAGTTCCCATTGACGTTCATATTTAACCCTCTGGTGCTCTTCGTTTACGGGTTGCATTGGTTGTCTTCCCGGTCATAAGTGACCGGACACCTACAAATTAAACTTCCTCCACCCCAGTAAAACCAATGCAATTTATTTTTCTTCAATAATATTTTTTCTTTTTAATTTTGTATTTTGAGATGATTTGATGGTATTTTTTTTATATTTATGCAATAATTATGGTATATTTTTGCCATTAAATGTTTTTTTTTTTTTTAAATGTTTCTCATTAAAAAAATTTTTTTTTAATTATTGCAGTATTTCAGGTTAAAATAGAGACTAGGCCTTCCAAATAAATTTTTTGAAGGCAGATGTGCACCCTCTTTTGGAATTATTTAAGAAATCGTGCAACCATGGGTGTAATCACTAGAGGTCTCTATGGAGAGGCTTGAGAATTCCCTAGTTCTATAAATATATAATATATATTTAAAAAATCTCAAAGACTATTTATTATAAAGTTTTAGATAATTTTTGTTGTTGTTAGAAATATAGATTTTTTCTGTGAATTTGTGTTTTTGCAGATTTCTCATTCATTTCCTATGGTGTCATTTTTGACCGAAGAGCACAAGTGGGAGTATTTTTTTTACGACCATTTAGCATGCTCGAATCATGCCCTAATTTTTTTTATGTGTTAACATGCCTAATGCTAGAAAAGTCACCAAGTTTCATATCATTCTGATGAAGCTGTGATTTTTTTAAAAAATTCCAAATGTGGTTCATAGGTTCAGATTTTCATAGGTGTGTGTGTGAGTGGATGTGTCAATATCACACTCTTGATGTTTCACCCCTTCACTGCTGTGTACTTTTTTTCAGCATTGTGGCCGATTTGTAGATTGTACACACAAATATTCGGTGAATTTTTGTGTTTTTGCCGATTTCCCATTCATTTCCTATGGTCGGTCATTTATGACCGAAGACAATGAACGCTACTTTTTTTTTACGACCAATTAGCATGCTCGAATCATGACCCCAATTTTTTTGTGTGTTTACATACCTAATGCAAGAAAAGTCACCAAGTTTCATATCATTCTGATGAAGCTGTGATTTTTAACATTTCAAAACAGAAAATGTTCCGGTCAGAAATGACCGAAGAGCACCAGAGGGTTAAGTAAACTTATATACTATATGGCCTACTACTACTATAATAAACATATTCTAAAATCACTTGTTTAAAATAAATCCCAGGTAGAATCGATATTTCAAAGTGAGAATCGATACTTTCGATACAATGCCAGTTCTCTAGGATCGATCCGTCCATCCCTAGCCACTGGTCAGGAGGCGGAGATTAGGTCGTATGCATTCAACCACATGAGCGTTTACACTGCAAAAGCAATCCGGTCGGATGAGTTTTTGACTACCTCTGGAAGTGGTCGTAAGTGGACAAGCTTAAAACGGTTTAGGCCTTGTTTACACCTGTATTTAGCACCGTCCACTTGTGATCCGATCGACCGAAACACATCTTAATACCAGGAGTAAACAGAGCCCTAGAAAGCAACGAGCTGTTCCTCTGAGTGTCCTTACATGGCATCCGTGTGGTTTCTCTCCCGTATGAACCTGGATGTGCTTCTGAAGGTGAGCCAGCTGGCTGAAATTCCTTCTGCAGATGTCACACCTGTACGGCTTCTCACCACTGTGGACCCTCAGGTGCACCTGGAGAAAGATATTTAGATATTTAAACTACAGTTCAAAAGTTTGTGGTCCGTAAGATAAAATTTAAAACTTTTATTCAGCAAGGAATCATTACATTAATCAAAAGTGACAGTAAAGACCTTCATAATGTTATAAAATACAAATAAAATCTGTTCTTTTGAACTTTCTATTAATCAAAGAATCCTGAAAAAAATATAACAGTTTCTAAAAAATATGAGGCAACTGTTTTCAACATTGAAATGTTTCTTGAGCAGCAAATCCTCATCATATTAGAATGATTTCTGAAGGATCATGTGACACTGAAGACTGGAGTAATGATGCTGAAAATTCAGCTTTGATCACAGGAATAAATTACATTTATAAATATATTCAAATAGAAAACAGTTATTTCAAATTGTAATAATATTTCACAATATTTCAGTTTTTACCGTATACAGAAGAGACATATTTAAAAAATCTTACCGACCATATATTTTGGAATGAGGCCCTTAAAGGGATAGTTCACCCCTCAAGTTGTTCCAAACCTGTATGAGTTTCTTTGTTCTGCTGAACACAAAAGAAGATATTTTGAAGAAGGTTTGTAACCAAGCAGATAGAGCAACCATTGACTACCATAGTAGGGAAAAAAGACTATGGTAGTCAATGGTTGCTCTATCTGCTTGGTTACAAACCTTCTTCAAAATATCTTCTTTTGTGTTCAGCAGAACAAAGAAACTCATACAGGTTTGGAACAACTTGAGGGTGAGTAAATGATGACAGAATTTTCATTTTTGGGTGAACTATCCCTTTAAGGGACATGATGATGAAAAAATATAAGATGCGAGGAAAAAATCTATTTCAATGTGTTTGATTTAAAAAATGTTGTGTTCCCCCAAAAAACTTTCAATCACAAAGAAATCAAAGGTTTTGCAAGCAAAAGCAAAGTTTAATGGGTGAACCCGAAAGCATTGGCATTCATTTTTCTTCCCATCTCATCATTTTTTACATCACCATCACCATTAGGGGTTCCATAATACATGTGTGTATATATATATATATATATATATATATATATATATATATATATATATAGAGAGAGAGAGAGAGAGAGAGAGAGAGAGAGAGAGAGATTACTGTTATAATAATATTCATTATGATTTAATATTACATTTTTATATCATTTCTGTCTTGATTTTATAAATATCTAATGTGAAGTGGTTTAACCATCAAGTAAAAATAATAAAATCATCATCTCTAACAGCTTTTATTGAACCGCTGACACTATAGAGATTCACAAAAGAAAATAATCCATGTACCTTCAGGTTTGACAGTTGACTGAAGTTCTTCCCGCACACATTACATTCATACAGGATCTTTCCGTTCTGTCTCTGCAGTGGATACGGTAAAGCCTTGTAACCTACAGTCTGCCGCTTCTGGGCGCCATGAGACTCTGTGCCGGAGGAGGAGGAGGAGGAGGAGGAGGAGGAGGAGGAGACACCTGGGGAAGCCACGCCCATCTCAGGTGAGTCTCTCTTGGATGTGATGTCCTCAGCTTCGGAAACTTCAGCAGGACAGGGATCGGTTGCATTGCTGAGTGCTGGCGGTTGGTCACGTGACATCTTTGTTAAGTCTTTAGGTTTTGTCTTTCTTATTGTAGAGTCTCTCACATCAATTTTGAGGTCACCTCTATAGGTCAACCCTAATGAAAGGCGATTCTCTTTGGAAGTTTGACTCAAAAGAGATGGATACATGTGGAATGGTGGAAGGGGAATATTATGGGACATGTGTGCTGCTGTTCGGCCAAATCCCATTGGCTGATGTGAAGGCACGTATTGAATTATAGGCCATATATACCTTGGCATAGAGGATTGTGGGATAGCAGGGGAGTATACATACCCTCCTACATTTAAAGGAATGTCAGAGATGCTATTAGTGATCAAAGATGGAGGTAATTTAGGATTCTGCAGGTCTCTGGTCACTTTTTCCCCGTATTTAGATTGTGTGATGGTGCTAAGCGGAGTTTCGTTGTGATCATCAGTCCAGGGATTCAGATCCAGGATCTCAGTGACGGTATAACCTCTCTTTCTCTTCCTCACTTGATCTTTATCCTGAGAATGAGCTAAAGATGGAAACATTGGAGTGAATGATTCAAATAAATCAAAAATCCTTATATTTAGTTTAAAACGATTCAAAATCACATCACATGGTGAAACAGACTTTCCAATGAAATTAAATGTGCAAAATATAGTCAATGAAGTTCAATTTAAGGCTAGTAAATATATACAATATATTGCTAGTAAAACATGTTTTAATGTATTTGTATAGTACTCTTGACAATCAGAATAGCATGAAATTGACCGTGGCTGTCACTCACGTTGTGTGGGAGGTGGCTGCTTCAGATAGGCAGTTCTGGGGCTGGTGCTGATTGGCCGCTTGTATTCTAAGCTCCGCCCCACTAGTAGCTCCTCCCCTGGCATTAGATCCTTCATTGCATAGAAGTAAATCTGCATCCCAATTTGGAATCCGGCAAGATTCTGTTGCCAAGGAGACGGGGCAGAATTTACAAAGCACATCCAATTGCTGTCGCTCCCGTCCTCACACGACAGGAAGTGATGTAATCGCCCCTCCGAGAAGATCTTAGCAAGAAAAGAAATCAGCATTGACATTTTATCAGAAGATTAAAAGTTATGCATTAAAGTATCAAGTTGTTTTTTTTATTTTTTATTATCCATATACAATTTTTATGTTGTATTTTCGCAACGTATTTATGTTGGTGTGAGCAATAGTAATAGCTATGCATAGCAAACACCATTAATAAGCACTCTGAGTGGTTTAGGAAATGAAACCGCATGGCATTAGACTTCAGCTCTCAGATTTAAAGAGCACATCTACTGGTGCGAGCGACTGTGTGAAAGTGAGAGGTTGTGGTTTAGCTGTTGACTCAGTCTTTTAGCTGCTGGTTGAACAGCCCAGCCCGTCTGTTTGACCTTACGACACCTGTTTCTCTCTCTCGCTATCTGTCTTTTTTTTCTCTCTTTCTTTTTTCAGTTTGGTTCATCCTGTCTAATATTGAACCTAAGAGATTGGACTTGCACATTTATGAACTTTGCATGCAATGTAGTCATACAGAGATCAAATTCATTTAGAGAAATATTTAGCCCTCTAAATTCAATTTTCAGGGGCTTTTTTATTGTAACTAATCATCTTCTGTCAAATACTTTTTAATCTACATATGATCATAAACATACTGTATAGTACCATTCAAATGTATCTTATACTCACCAAGGCTGCATTTATTTGATCAAAAATACAGTAAAAAGAGTGATATTATGAAATCTTATTACAAGTTAAAGTAGCTGTTTTCTATTTGAAAATGTAATTTATTCTTTTCAGCATCATTACTCCAGTCTTTCAGTGTCACATGATCCTTCAGAAATCATTCTAATATGATGGTTTGCAGCTCAAGAAACATGTATGATTATTATCAATGTTAAAAAAAACAGATTTTTGTGGAATTAACATTTTGCCAGGATTCTTTGATGAATAGAAAGTTGAAAAGAACAGCATTTATTTGAAATAGAAATATTTTGACACATTATAAATGCCTTTACTGTCACTTTTGATCAATTAAATGCATCCTTGCTGTATAAAAGTATTAATTTATTTGAAAAAAAAACAACAGTCCTACTGACCCCAAACTTTGAATCAGTAGTGTTTATTATGCATTGTATATTACCAATAAAATCAAAATATTTTGTACAAGAAATGTCCATAATATTACATAATTAATTTTGCCCCGTTCATTTCTAACCCTGCGCAGATGATTTTATGCAAAATACTAAATACATTTCTAAAGTGTGAAATTCAATGGAGCTGCAAATGCATAAGAATGATTTATTAAGGTTTTCTGGGAACCTTGTTCTCAGTTTGTGTGTGCTCGCTCCTGTCAGCCACTTCCTCGCTGAGTCAGTGTGTGAGATACGAGTGTGTAGCTTTACTGGCACATGCAAGCGAGAAGCAGTGCGTCAGAGAAACCCAACATGAGCACACACAGCCCTGAAACATGACTGGTAAATATGAACCTCAATGACTCAGAATGGTTCTCGATCGCACACTAACACACACACTTCTTATCTTTCTTGCTTGCACATCTGTTGACATACCATCCAGATGTGTTTCCGGTTGATGTTTGCAGATATATCTTCAGGGTGGAGATGTTCTCCCTGCAATGGGCCGAACCGGGTCCCTACAGGAATGACCTCTGTGGTGAGAACACCCAGCACCTTCTAACAACACAATAGCAGAAAATCAGAAAGGCATTACATAAAAAACTATTTGCAGCAAAGCCAACGTGTGTGGTGATAAATTAAGCCCGGACTACAGATGATTACTGAGACTTTTCAAGCTGACCTTGACAGACAACGTGACTTGACGTTATGTGTGTTTGAAGCTATGTGTGTCTCTGTGTGTGTGTGTGTGTGTGTGTGTGTGTGTGTGTGTGTGTGTGTGTGTGTGTGTGTGTGTGTGTGTGTGTGTGTGTGTGTGTGTCAGTATCCTTTGTTGAAGGACCGGACGATCATGAGGTGAGCAACTGGGGAGATGAAATGACCATCTGACAGACAAACTGAAGAATAGGAACTGAGATTTGTGACATTAGTGGGTCACTTTGTACCTGAACTGGGATCTTGGTTGTCATCCGGATAATCAATGGAGACATGTTTCCGACTATCAGGCCATATGTGGAAATGTTCTACATTTATCTATGCCTTAACCAATCAGAATCAACCTGACATGATGACATAGGGTAGTCTAGTGACCTATGTTAGAGTATAATTGCTGCTGTAATGAGTGTGTACGCAGGGCACAGTGTGACTTCTGCGGATGAAACTGCAAACTATTCTTCAGTAAAATTCTCTTCAAATGACTGCATCTCTGACTCCTGGGGCCAGTTGTTCAAAAGTAATCTAATCAGATTTCGCCAATTGGATTGGATCTAATCTTGAAAATGGGTTCTTCAAAAGAAAAAAGGATACTTTTTTTTTGTAAGATTGGGATATATTTGATCCAAAAAATCTGTATTATACAGACTGATCCCAGCTGATGGGTGGATTTCAGGAACAAAAATGTATTAAAACGTTAAAATAGGTAAAAACAAAAACACAATTCACATTTAAATGCTCATGCACAAAATGCTCCATATTTCAAAGTATTCACTGTAGGGGAGTTTACAGTTACGACCCAAAGACCAGATATGACGAATGAAGACCAGGGGCCAGTTGTTCAAAAAGTTTCAAAAATTTGGAAATCCCATGTTTTGCTATCCAGGATCAGGTAATCTTACTTTTGTGCTGTTTTTTCAAAGCAAAATTGGATTGATCTACCAGATCCAGATACACAATTTTTCAACATTATTATTATGTAATATACGCACACATATTTTTTATTTTGCTCTTGATTAGTTGAACTGTTAAAGTAATACATTAGAAGTAGACATTAGGCTACTATTAAGCCTTTCGGTAGCCTGCAGTAAAGTAAAAAAGAGATTTTGGCGCCATAAAATAATCCCCACACAGCGGTAAATATCAAACAAAAATATTATATGTGATTTAAAGTGTTTTTTATCACTGTTTGTAAACTATATTGGCACAATCATAAGAAATGACTCTTTTTCTCATGGTGAACTTTTCTGAGAGAATGCAAAAATAATATTGAAATATTTTTTTCTCCCCATCTAATTTTTTTCATCACCTTGTCTCTTTAGGGGCTACGTAGATCACTATTAATCCCAATTTGGTCATCTGAAAAAGTGTGTATCTGGATCTGGTAGATCAATCCAATTTTGTAAGATTACCTGATCCTGGATAGGAAAACATGGGATTTCCAAATGCAAATCTGATCCAGATGAAACTTTTTGAACAACTGGCCCCTGGTCTTCATTCATCATATCTGGTCTTTGGGTCGTAACTGTAATCTCCCCTATAGTGAATACTTTGAAATATGGAGCATTTTGTGCATGAGCATTTAAACATATGCTGTATTTTATGAACTCGGTATGTGTCATCAGCACCATGCCTTGAAGATACTCAAAAAGTTGAGTCAGGGCCACCTTTCCAGATCTCTTGAGTCATACCCAGAACAATGATACCAATTATGGCATATTTGGTCAAAATTGCTGTCTGCCATTTTGAATTTCTTTGAAAACCAATTTTTTTCAAACTCCAATTTCACCAAACTCGGCTTAGATCATCTTCAGCCTAAACCAGATGTGATGGCATGGTGCCAAGCTGATATGAGGCTGTAACTCTGCAATGCTTTGGCATATTGACAAACTTTGTAGTGTCATTGTTAAATGTGTTTTAATGTGAATTGTGATTTTAGTGATTTTAGTGCATGTATAAAGTCAGTTCTTCTCAGGTTCATTGCACAGTAGTTCATCACATTTTTACACATGCATTGGTTTATCATTTCAAATCTTGCAAACTTCTGTTTTATTGTGCTTGTGATATCATTCTGCAACGCACTTGTGTGCGGATATATGTGAATGTTTTTAAAATGTTATAGCCATGAATAAATAAAGGATTTTTATATATATTTTTTAATTCTCGAGTGCCTTAGCCTCATATGTTTTTTTAAATTCCAGTGTTATTTTAGTATCATTGAGATTATTTTTATATATTAATATTTGATATATAATATTTAATTCGTTTTTAGCTACATTTTAAATAATGTTTTAATTGTTTTTTGACATTTTTATAGTTTAAAAAAAATGTATTTAGTTATTTATTTTTAGTTATTTTAAGACTAAATAAAAATGAGAATGAAAATGATTTTTCTTTTTGTTCCACTCTTGAAGTCTATGACAGCCCATAGTACCATTTGAGGGAAAAATGGAAACAAGCATGTATAAACCCTAATTAAACAATTTAATAATCAACTAAAAAGGGATTTATAGCTGTATGATATTGATATTACGCTGTAGCCACATTGGACCGGTGGTTTGGAAAATGGATGCATGATTCAGCTGCCGCGCCATCTTCTGGTTAGACGCGGCAATTTATTCTGTGCACGACTCTCAGTGCATTATGGGTATTCTCTAGCCGTTGAGAGCATAGATATACATAATAAAGGCTAGATGTCTCATCCGCGCCACTGGCCAATGGAGGTCGACGTCCGCACCTGGCAGCCATCTTGTCACAGTCAGCTCGCTCACTTGTAACGTTGTGTTTTAATGGTGCATGTATTTTTAAAATTTATTTAAAATGTTCTGATTTTCAAACTGTTTGGTTTGTTATAAACGTCAGAGATGTAGCTATGACAATGCATACTTATGAAATTATTCATAATTTGTTCAAGCATCCAGAATTATAGCCACGTTAATAACGTTTGTAAGAAACCAAACCATTTGTAAATCCGTCAAGATTTCAGCGAGATAAGAGTATTTGTGTTTGTGCAGATCACTCGCCTTACATCAGGTACCACAGAGCCTGTGACAAGATGGCCGCCGGAGAGGACGTTAGAGACTCCGGCGTAAGACATCTAGCCTTTATTATGTATATCTATGATTGAGAGTACATCAGTTGTACACTCGTTATTGCGGTGCATTATGGGATTGAATGAGTGCAGTGCACTTGATAACACCCACTATGTTTTCGGACACCCATTAAAAATGGCTGTCCCTTCAAATATTGCCCTTTTTAAGGGTATAGGGGGGCGATTTTGGACACAGCCCAGAGCAATTTTGTCTCTAACTCGCCAGTGGTCCACCTGATCACACACATGCATCACGTGCCTGTCCAAATTTGTACGTTTATGCTAATAACTTCAGAAACCGTTGGGCTAGTAACAACATTTGTTCCTTGGCTGAAGAAGATTTGATTGCACCCTATGGTGTCATTTTTTGGTCATGAAAATTTTCACCAAAATTGGCTCAGATAATCTTCAGACTGTGATGAAATTTTATTTTTTGAAAAAAAAAAAAAAAAAAACTTCTCGAATAACACGCAATCGAATTTGAACAATAGCATGCCAAAATTGTATCTCTGCGATGACTTGGCGTATTAAGACCAAACTTGGTACATGTCATCACAAGCATGACCTTTTGGCACAGCGCCACCTACTGGTCAAGATATATATATATATATTATACATATATTTTTATTTTTATTTTTTATTATAACTTATGAATGGTTTGCCGAAAAATTTATGTTTGGATTCAATGCAGCATACCTAGTCGAATGATACCCAATTTTCCCCTGTCGCCCATTTTGGGCATTGGGCATTTTGAATTTAAACATATGCTGTATTTTATGAACTCGGTATGTGTCATCAGCACCATGCCTTGAAGGTACTCAAAAAGTTGAGTCAGGGCCACCTTTCCAGATTTCTTGAGTCATACCAAGAACAATGATACCAATTATACCATATATGGTCAAAATTGCTGTCTGCCGTTTTGAATTTCTTTGAAAACCTAATTTTTTCAAACTCCATTTCACCAAACTCGCCTTAGATCATCTTCAGCCTATACCAGATGTGATGGCATGGTGCCAAGCTGATATGAGGCTGTAACTCTGCAATGCTTTGGCATATTGACAAACTTTGTAGGGTCATTGTTACCTCACACTGACCACACCCACTGAATTTGGTAACAGCGCCACCTATTGGTTAAATAAGCAATTAAATCATATTACATGTGACTGAATTTTTCAGCCATTTTGACTACAATCATCTAAAAACGTCTTTAATTACTCATTGTTGCAGTTGGTCTGATGCTCCCAGCCATGCTTGCATAACCCATCATGCCTTTTTTGAGCTTGGCCTGTATTTTATTTCCATTAACCTTTATTTTATTTCAATTTAAGCATCCGTATATATATTTGTAGCCACTGTACATGTATGAATGTGTGTACCTGATTGTGATGTGTAAATCGGAGGTTTCTGGGTAGTGATGTCCGGACTCTGGTTTCCTTCCACCCATCAAAGTCCATCTCACATCGATCTTTAACATGACAGGTGTGTGTGTCATCCACACACTCCTCAGTTTGTCCTACAGTGATGCTCTTGTTTGCTGTGCTGTTGAGTGTTTTTGATGGCATAATAAAGTTGAGATTACACCTGCGTATGAGACAGACAGAAAAATGATACACATAAAGATCAGTGTAAGATTATTTTTATGTATTCCCACGCAGTCGCTGGGGTGTTCTTGCTACTGGCAAAAATGACATGCATGATTTAAAATAGAAGTTTATACAAAAAAATATTATAGTAATTGAATTTACTCATCATTGATTCATCATTGGAATCATTATGATATAAGCAGAACAAAATGTAAGTGATGTAAGCTTGTTTTCCAGTCACTAACTGACCAACATTTCCATTAGTTAACTGAATGTGACTGAACATCTGAATCTTTTACTCTGAGGAGTCACAAGAAAATGAGAAACTGAAAAGACAAAACACCAATGGCCAAGCTAAGAAGAATATTTATTCTAAGAACATCCTATTGTATAATTTTGCAAACATTATGGGAATTTTAATTTAGAAAGTTCTCTGAATATTCTGAAACAAATTGTAGCATTTAAAAAACAAAACATTAATTTCATGAACTATGCACAAATAATGTGTTTGTGCAAACATCATTAAGGACCAGTTAACTTTGAACAAACTGGAAGAACTAAAGTTCATAACGTTGAGAGAACCTTGCAGGAACGATCTAATAACGTTCCTTGTTAGCTGAGCTGAGGAAAATGGAGCTCAAATGGAGATTTTCCAATAATGTCTCAATAATACTTTGCAAACAAAAGCAAAAAACCTTCAGCTGCTCTCTACATTCATTTTATAGCTTTATTCTGTTACTGCACTGCAAATCAACAAAGACTTTTAGTAATTATATGAAACTCTATAAATGAGAAACTAATGAGCAATACAGACTGATCTTTTTTATTCCGATCTGATCAAAAGCACACATTTGACATTCTACATGTCGTGTCAGTTTGATGTGGGAATTCAGATGAGCTAAGCATTAAGAATGAAACTCAATAAAAGATTAGAGTTCTCGCTCACACACACAGAGCTGTAACCACAACACACGTCTGACCTGGAGAGGTTTCCTTCAGACTGAGCTTCAGCTGATTCATACGCCGCTCACACAATACAGACCTACAGAGCAACTGCATGTTCAAATAGAGTAAAATGCAGACTTACTGTGATGGTTTGAGATGAGTCAGTGCGAGTAGGAGGAGGTTGCAGTCGAGCAGTCTATCTCTGTTCTCTCTCTTGAATGTGTAGAAACCTTCGTCTTCATTCAGACATCATCACTTGACAAACTCCACCCTGATGTCTT